>NW_025891065.1:0-20667 GCF_002878395.1 Capsicum annuum
ATCATATAATATCTCAGCTGGTGCGGTGTAAAACTTTATAAAAAATAGATTTCCTTTGGTTATTGTTTTGTAAGTAGTGAAGGCTTTGTATATTTCTGGTGTAGTTGTTTTATCATTTCTGTCTTGGGTATATACGGTATTTAATAGTCCATAACTAAAACAAGTTTTAACTAGATTTGGGTCTTCTATTTTTTCTAAAATTTCTGTATATGTTTCACTATCTTCTGAATCATAATCGTTTGTTTCTTCAGTGTCTATTATGTTTACTTCTAATCTCTTTGGTTTCTAAGTCTTCATTTTTTATTTCTAATTTTTCTTTGAATTGGTTTATTTCATCTAATAATTCTTGTTCTTTATCCTTTTCCTTTTCTTTTTGTCTTTTTTCGTATAAGTCTTTTAACATTGGTAATTCTTTTTCTAACTCAGCAATCCTATTATTTTTTCTTTCTTCTATTTTCTGTATTTCATCTGTAGTTTGTTGTTTTATTTTTTCTATTTCCTTTCTTCTGTCTATTTCTTTATTTTCTTTTGTTATTCTTACCATAGCTATTAATTTATCTTCTAATTTTAATTATTCTTTTTCTAACATTAAATATAGATGTTCTCCTTTTTCTTATATCTTCTTCCTAAATTAGAAAATACTATTCTTATTTTTAATCCTTCGTGGTTTTCATATTTTTTTTCATCTATTATGAATTCTTCTTTAGTCATTTTATCTACTTGATGGTATATAGGTCATGTTGATATATGTAATTTAGATTATCAATTAGAGATTCTAAATATGATATTTCTTCTTTTTGTGCTTTTATTGATTATTGACATACTCCTACAATCATGTTATACTGTAGTCTTTCTTTTCTTATTTTTAATTCTCTTCGTTTCTCAGATAATATTTGTTTTAGTTCTTTATATTTTTGGGATTGGTCTATATTATTCATTTGTACAATATTTGTAATATTTTGGTGGATCTCTAAATCTAATTTTCTTATAATTAGGTGGTATATACCTCATTCTTATAGATTTTAAATGGATTATTAATTTTGCCTCAATACTGGATATCAAAGTAATTAGGTAATCTAATCTATGGAGGTCTTCTTTTGTTTTATTTAGTTTCTTATAGTCTGAATAATTACTATTTAGAATTCTTTTAACTTCTCTAAAAGCCTGTATATTTTTAAATGGTCTTCTCATAATTAACAAATAACAACATAGTTAACAAGATAACACGGCTTATAATTAACAATTAAATTAACATATCTCATAACTAACATACAAATATCATTTTTTTTAACTTTAAATAACATAGCTCTGATACCAAATTGGGGGGAGGGGGTACTTGATCTATCATGTTTGTTGAAATGCTATGTCATAACATTCTTCGGGGGGGGGGGGGGGGGGGGGTTGTGTGGGGGGGGGGGGGGGTACTTATAAATACTAGATCTATCATTTGTTGAAATGCTATGTCATACCATTCTTTAATTATTTGTTTTAACCTAATTAATTCTTCTATATTATTTTTAAGGTATGCTATATGTTCCATATTCGAGCAGATTCTTTTTCATAAGTATTTCTATTAATCTTATAATTTTCATATCTTTTCTCCAATATTCCAAATATTCATAGTTTATCATTTTAATCTGAATAATACCAATCTGAATAATAATTTCTACCACTGAAATCTATATTTTCTTACTCATTTTCTATCCATTCTAGATCTAATAACTCTTCATCTTCAAAATCAAATATCTTTTTTCATATAAGTTTCTTTATATCTATTATTTCTATATCCTTAAGTATATACAAAACAAGTATCTTAAATCTATCTATCATCTCATCAGATAAGTCGGTAGTCATTTTATTTCATATGATGCTTATATCCAAATATTCCCTTCAACCATATACATAACAAAATATGATCATCTTAGATTACTATAAACTAGATTATTCTTAGATAATTATGTTCATCTGTCACTATTAGCATGGTACGTTTGGATACATCTTCCCTAAACAGCGCCTTAAATCTGGTTACTGCCCTATCATGGCTTCTTTGCCTTACTGGTTTCACCTTTAGGATGACATAGTTCTGAGAATTTTTTTCCTTTTCCTCTTTTATAATAAACTTTGTAACATATTATCCTTCGAATAATTCTACTATATAGTAACTAACATAGACTTATTTTATTATATTATAATTGTCGGGAATTTATGAATTTAGCTATTCATAATTATAAATGAGAATACTTGTTCTTATAATTTGATGATTTTGAGCTTTGATTATCCATAGCTGATTATAAAACTGAATATCTTTATTGAATATTTCAGAGAATTTTGATTGTGTACAAGGACACTTGCTTTCCTTGTAGAAAGTGTTACCTTAGATCTGTCAACGGCTCTTTTATTTATAATTTCTAAAAGATGAAAAATGCATAAACTACTATTCCTAACTTTACACCTGTCCTACTTTTTACAAAAGTCAAAAAGTAATAAAAATCCTAAAGCTATTCCTATTCAACATTTGTCAAAAAAGACAAAACTAGTAATGGCTATTAATAATTTACTTTTAAAAAAGTCATAAAGGCTATACAATAGGTCCTAAAAAGTCATAAAGACTTAATTACATGTCTTTTTCATAGTTTTATCTTGTCTTCTTCTTTATCTCTTCATTGTTCCGTTGCTTTCTATCTTTTGCCCATCTTCCAGCTGGTGTCCTTATCTTCTTTTATTCTAGTTGAACTTTTGGAATTATATTATTTTCTCCATTGCGTTTTGAGCATAGGTGGTCTGGATATTTGTATCCTATTAATTTACAATATCTTGTCAGTAACTCTTCTGAGATAAATTCCTTCTTGATTGCTCTTGCGGTTGGTTGTTTTTCTAGATTGAGTAATGTCAAAATCCATCTTTGGACTTCTTCCATATCTGACTATCGTAGCTCATTTGAATTTGAATAGATCATTAGCTGGTCTTGTGAATAGTAACTCCATATAGGGTTTCCATTGAGATAATTGTTTGCTAGCTCTTGGATAATTGTAGATATTCCAATGATTCATTTATTTGCGTAAAAATTAGGTATCTCAACTTTAGGTATCTCTGGCTGTTGTCCAATATCTTCGGGTATAATCATATCTCTGGTTAATCCAATTTTAACAACTTGTATAACTGATTTTATTTCATTATATAATATCTCCGCTGGTGCGGTGTAAAACTTTATAAAAAATAGGTTTCCTTTGGTTATTTTTTTGTAAGTAGTGAAGGCTTTGTATATTTCTGGTATAGTTGTTAGTTCATTTCCGTCTTGAGTATATATGGTATTTAATAGTGCATAACTAAAACAAGTTTTAACAAGATTTAGGTTGGTTTTTGGTGGTGCGATTAACTTGTTGTATCCTTGTAGATTTTGGGTTATATAGTCTATGTTTGGTTCTTGTATATTTATAGCTCTGGGTTTACGATTTAGGTAAGTTTGTATTTTATTGATATTCTCTGTATATGATCTAGTTGTATGGTTATAAGTTTTTTGTCTTGGTTTAAACTTTCTAGATATGTGGTAGTTTGTGGGGGTATGAATAGAGAGTCTTTTGGTATAAATGGCTTTTCAAATGTCTTGTTCAGATTTAATCCTTATCTACTAGCTTATTTTCTTGTATTTGCACACATAGATTGATAAAGATTATGGGTTTTATGGAGTGTCCCAACGTCTCCTTTTAGCTCTGAAAGTTTGATGTCTTCCGATCGACATAGCTCAGCATCTTTATAGTCATGCGTCTTACTTGTAGCTTTAAACTTCAGTTTACCTTCATCAGTCTTTAGCTTTTCTATCTCATTGTCCATACTATCCACTTTCATTGAAAGTGTAGTTAGGGTTTTGAGTATTTCTTCTAATGTATCTTTTTCTGTTATATCAGTGTGCATAGCTTTTTCTTGATATGTAATCTGCAATAACATTCTTGTTAGTACTAATTATTTCAACTGTAAATATAAAATTCAATATATTTAATACCAATCTCCGTATTTTTTTCGTCATTACTGAGTTTTGTATTTTCTTAGTTAGCCACCAATGTATCTGTGTATTATCTGTTCGTACATCAAATTTGTTATATACGATATATGGTTCAAATGCTAATAAATATTTATATAATGAACATAATTCTTTCCTATTTATTTCTCATTTTGTTTCTATGACATTAAATGTTCCTGAATAATATCTACAATGATGTTCTATTTTTTCGTTTTCACACCTATATTTAAGTACTCCGTAGTTGTGCTTACTTGCATCTGCTTCTACTATGTATGTGAATTTTTTATTTTCGTCTGAAAATTGCAATTTTGGCAGGTTTTTACAAAGTATTTTAATTTTCTGCACTTTTTTTATCTTCTTCACTATAATTATATTCTACATCCTTTTTCAATTTTTCTTTGTAATGGTTTTAAATTTTTTGCTAATTTTTGCGTAATTTTTTCACTTCCTTTTATCCAATCTATTTTTTTTCTTATTTTATTAGTAACTCTTTTTGCTCTTACTTTTTGTTTACATGGTGTTGTAAACCACCAGTGTGTTTTAGTTATTATGTGTGGGTATAGTTTATCTAAGAATGACATTCCTAAAAGCATATCTTTCGATGTTAGTTCATAATTATAGATTTCTTCTATTGTTAGTATTTTATCCCATATTTGTATTTTTATGTTTCTAGCTTTATATGTAATTAGACTTCCTTCGTTGTTAAATCCTTTAACTACTATTGGTGTTTTTAACTTATCCCATTTACATTTTGGTAAACAGTTATATCTACATAAATTGGCTTCTGCTTCTGTATCTATCATAGGCGTATAATATCTATTATAATATCCTTCTACTATTTTCTTCATAAGTACTTATATTTTCATATTAAAACTCTTTTTATTAACATTTTTTCTTTTTTATGGGTTATAGTTAATTGAGCGTGTTCTATATTGTATGGTTTTACTTGTTCTAACCATTTTAGTCCTAATATTATATCTGCTTTTTGAGTTTCTTCTTTTACTTCAAATTCAATTTTTATCTTTCTGACTCCTATTATAATTTATTTTTCAGCTATATTTTTAATAATTATTAAATTTCTTGGTAAATCTGGACATATATCATTATTAGTTTTAATTTCTACATTTTTTACTAGGTGTTTCATTATATTATTCTCTTCTTGTCCTGTGTTTATTAGTATTAGATATTCTTTTTCATCCATTGTTCCTGTTATGTAATATTGGGTTAGATTAAGTTTTGGAGTTATCTCATACGCTATTCCTCTTGATAGTTCTGTTTTTTCCTAAGATATTCTTCTTGATGTTCCTATTCTTTCATTTTCTATTTTCAAATCTTCTTCTATATTTATATCCTGGTAACTATAATCACTATTATCTTTGATTCTTACAAATTGCTCAAAAGGGCTTTCAATTTGTATTTTATTTATTTTATTTTACTTTTCCAATTATTTTATGCTTTGTTGTCAATACATATAAATTTTTACATCTTGCTGTAAATATTTTACTTCACGGGGTTAATTCTATTCCTGATATTTTCTAATATAGTACTAATGACTTATCTATGTTTTTATCTGTTACTGCTACTGAGTAGTTTGTACTTATTATAAATTTAAATTTTTGGTATATTAGATTTCCTTTTATAGCACTTATTATACTTTTCTCTATAGATTTTACTATCCTATCATCTGGCAAATATAATTCTATTGGTGTATCTGTTCCTTCTCTAGAACATGTTTTTATTAATATCTCTGTTCCTCCAAGATGTACGTATTTTATTGGGTCTCTACTTTTTATATCTTGTATTTCTTTATTAACTATTCTTTTAGTTACTAGTGATATACTAGCTTTTCCTTTTGCATATCTACAATCTATTACATGTTCTTTTGGCTTACTACATAGTATTCTTCTCTTCGTCTATTAAATGTATTCTTTATTGTTGGTATTTTAAATATTTTTTCTACTCTTAAATCGAATTCTTTTCTTTTTATTTCTTCAAATATATTATTGTCAAATATGATTTTTTGATTTGTTCCTTCTTCATTTAAATATTCTACCTTTTTTATTACATTTAAACATTCTTCCTTCTTTATTATTTGTATATCTTCTTCAGTCATTTGATTCATCTAATTCACTATCTATTTCATTATCTGTTTCATTTTTTGAAATTTCATATATACTATCTTCACTTTCTAGTTCGTAATATATATAATCTATTTGCATATATCCTGCATTTTCTATTTTTATTTCTGATAGCTGTTTCTTTTTTGGGTCTTTAGACATTTTTCAATCTCTAGCTAAATGTCCTAGTTTTCCACAATTGTAACACTTACATTCTTTTATAGATTTCTTTTTCCTATATGATCTTTTATATTTATAATTTCTTACGTAATATCTTTTTCTTGGTTTTATATATTTATATTGGGATTTCTTATATTTGTTATATTTCTTATGTCTTTTTCTCTTTTTGTAATATTTTTCTTCGCATCCGAATTGGGGTGCTATTTTATCTTTTCAACATGCTAAGTTTTTTATTAATATTTTTTCCATTTTTAATTCTTCTCTATATTTTTCACATATGTTTCTATACCATTGTTGTAACAATCTTATCCTTGCTCCTAAAGTATCTGTTATTTTTGCTTCATCCCAACTTTTTATTATTTTTGAACTTAATGGTTCAGGTAATTTGCTAAAATATAATTTTCTTATTTCTTTGCTTTCTTCTATATTATATTTTCCTTTATAGTAATATTCTTTGAAGGTACATTTATATTCATTTATGTAACACATATTACATATTGCTAATTTCAATATTAAATTCCTATTTGTATCTTTTTCTTTGTTCTGTTCTTCTTCTTATTCTGTTGCTATACTACTAAATTCATCTCTTATGACAATTTCATATCTTTTTAATATTTCTATAGACGTTGCTTCAGGACTTTTAGTTGTTCCTTCTGTGTTTTTATCAGATCTTAGTGTTTTTTACTTTCTTCAGTTAAATTTGATAGCCATAATTTTACTGTTCCTATTAATGTTCTTTCTATATATTCTGGTGTATCCTTTGTGTTTATGTTATTATTTAGTAATTGTTTTGATATATATCCTACCCATAGTTGTATTATTTTATTTGTATCTATTATACAGTCTAAATCTAAGAAGTTGTAATTTTTATTAACTATTTGTTTTGGTGTCCATCTATAGTCATCATTTGGGTTGTACCTTTTTATCCTATTATGTGTTGGTCTTCTTATTTCTGATGTACTAGGTGTTATATTTTCATTATTTTTATCAAGAGTAGTAATCTAGTGAATCTATTTAACCCATTAAATCCGCGCACCCCCCTACAAATGGTATCAAAGCCCAGTAATTTAAAAAGTACGGAAGAGATATATGTTAGAGTTAGAGTTAGAATATACATGTTAAAGTCAAAGTTAGATTTAGAGTTAAAAAATTTACCTACAAAAATATTAAATTAATTATGCGAAGACCATTTAAAAATAGAGAAGCTTTTAGAAAAATTAAAAAATCTTTAATTAGTAATTATCCAGAATATATAAGTCTAAATAAAACAAAAGAAAATCCACAAAGACTAGCCTACTTAATTACATTAATATCTAGTATTGAATCAAAATTAATAACACATTTAAAATCTAGAAGAATGAAACATATACCACTTAATTATGATAAAATTAGATTTAGATATCCACCAAGATATTATAAATATAATTTAAAATGAATAAAGTACAACAATATAAAGAATTAAAACAAATTATCTCTGAAAAATGTAAAGAATTAAAAATAAGAATAGAAAGACTACATTATAATATATTTGCCGGAGTTAGTAAAAATTCAATAGATACACAAAAAGATGAAATATCAAAATTAGAATCACAAATAGATAGTTTAGAATATGTATATCAACATGACCTATTCACAATAAAATGAATAAAGAAGAATTTATAATAGATGAAAAAATATATGAAAATTACGAAGGATCAAAAATAAAAATAGTATTTTCTAATCTAGGACGAAGATATAAGAAAATAGGTGAACATTTATATTTAATGTTAGAAAAAGAAGAATTAAAATTAGAAGATAAATTAACAGCAATGGTAAGAATAGAAAAAGAAAATGAAGAGATAGATAGGAAAAAAGAAATAGAAAAAATAAAACAACAAACTACGGAAGAAATACGAAAAATAGAAGAAACCAAAAATAGTAGAATTGCTGAATTAGAAAAAGAATTACAAATGTTAAAAGAACTGTATGAACAAAGACAAAAAGAAAAAGAAGAAAAAGATAGAGAACAGAAATTACTAAATGAGATAAATCAATTTAAGGAAAAATTAGCAATAAAAAACGAAGAATTAGAAATAAATAATATAGATATTGAAGAAACAGATAATTATGAATCCGAAGATAGTGAAACATATACAGAAATATTAATGAATATGAAAAATTTAGAAATCAATGAAAAAGAAATTAATGAGGAAAACTTAGAAGATACCCAAACAGAAATAAATACTCTTGATAAAAAAGAAAATGAAAATATAATCCCTAAAACAACAGAAATAAGAAAACCTATATATTATAAGAATAAGTTTAAAAAATACAATGAATATGATAAATGGATACCAAAACAAATAGTGAATAAAAATTATAACTTTTTAGATCTAGACTGTGTAATAGATACAGAAAAAATAATACAATTATGGATAGGATATATGACAAAACAATTATTAGATAATAATATAAATATAACAGATGCACCGGAATATATAGAAAAAACACTAATAGGATCAGTAAAACTATGGTTTGCAAATCTAACCGAAAATAGCAAAAAAGTACTAAGAACTAATAAACCTATAGAAGGAACATCACCGACAACAACTAAACTAACACCTATAGAATTATTAAAAAAATATGAAACAGCTATAAAAGATGAATTTGGTAGTACGACAACAATCGAAGAAGAACAAAATGAAGAAAAAGATACAAATAGAAATTTAATGTTAAAATTATCAATATGTAATATGTGTTATATAGATGAATATACTTGCGCATTTAAAGAATATTATTACAAAGGAGCATATAGTATAGAAGAAAGTAAAGAAATAAGAAAGTTATATTTTAATAAATTACCCGAGCCATTTAGTTCGAAAATAATAAAAAGTTGGGAAGAAGCAAAAATAGTAGATACGTTAGGAGCAAGAATAAAATATTTACAACAATGGTATAGAAACTTATGTGAAAAATATAGAGAAGAATTAAAAATGGAAAAAACATTAATAAGAAATTTAGCCTGTTGCAAAAATAAAATAGCACCCCAATTCGGATGCAAAGAAAGATATTATAAGAAAAGAAAAAGACACAAGAAATATAAAAAATATAAAAAATCGAAATATAAATATAAGAAACCAAGAAAAAGATATTATGTAAAAAATTATAAACATAAAAGACCATATAGAAAGAAGAAATCTATAAAAGAATGTACTTGTTATAATTGTGGAAAGTTAGGACATTTAGCTAGAGATTGTAAATTACCTAAAAATCCAAAAAATAAACAAATATCAGAAATAAAAATAGAAAATACCGAATATATCCAGATAGATTATATAGATTATGAATTAGAAAGTGAAGATAGTATATATGAAATTTCAGAAAACGAAACAGATAATGAAACAGATAGCGAAATAGACGGATCAAATGACTGAAGAAGATATAAAAATAATAACAAAGGAATAATATTTAAATGATGAAGGAACGGAACAAAAAATAATATTTGACAGTAATATATTTGACGAAATAAAAGGAAAAGAATTAGATTTAAGTGTAGAGAAAATATTTAAAATACCAACAATAAAAAATATTTTTACTAGGAAAAAAGATGAATATTATGTAGTATGCCAAAAAGAACATGTAATAGACTGCAGATATGCAAAAGGAAAAGCTAGTATACCATTAGTAACAAAAAGAATAATTAATAAAGAAATAAATGATATAAAAAGTAAAGGAGATCCAATAAAATATGTACACCTTGGAGGTACAGAGATATTAATAAAAGCATGTTTTAGAGAAGGAATAGATACACCAATAGAATTATATTTAGCAGACGATAGAATTATAAAACCTATAGAAAAAAGCATAATAACTGCCGTAAAAGGAAATCTAATATACCAAAAATTTAAATTTATAATAAGTGCAAATTATTCAGTAGCAGTAATAGATAGGAATATAGATAAATCATTAGTATTATATTGGAAAATATCAGGAATAGAGTTAACCCCAGGAAGTAAAATATTTACAGCAAGATGTAAAAATCTATATGTATTAACAACAAAACATAAAATAACAGGAAAAAATAAGATTAACAAAATACAAATAGAAAGCCCATTCGAACAAATAGTAAAAACAATAGATTATAATGATTATACCTATAGAGACATAGATACAGAAGAAAATTTAGAAATAGTAAATGATAGAATAAGTACAACAAAAAGAATAGCTAATGAAAAGCCAGAATCATCAAGCTCATCAAAAAGAACAAGTTATGAAACAAATTCAATAAGTAATTTAAACCAATATTACATAACCGGAAAAATAAATGAAAAAGAATATTTAATACTTTTGAATACAGGACAAGAAGAAAATCATATAGCAAAATATCTAGTAAAAAATGAAGCAATAAAAACTGACAATGATATATGCCCAGATCTACCAAGAAGTTTGATAAATAATAAAAATATAGCAGAAAAAGAAATAATATTAGGAGTCAGAAAAATAAAAATAGAATTCGAAGTAAAGGAAGAAATGCAAAAAGCAGATATAATATTAGGAATAAAATGGTTAGAACAAGTAAAACCATATAACATAGAACATACACAACTAACCTTAACATATAACAAAGAAAAGATATTCTTAAAAAGAGCCTTAACATGAAATGAAGATATATGTATTAATGAAGATAGTAGTAGAAGGATATTACAGTAGATATTATACGCCTATGATAGATACAGAAGCAGAAGCCAATTTATGTAGATATAATTGCTTACCAGAAAGCAAATGGGATAAACTAAAAACACCAATAATAGTTAAAGGATTTAATAATGAAGGAAGCTTAATTACTTATAAAGCTAGGAATGTAAAAATACAAGTATGGGATAAGATATTAACAATAGCAGAAATTTATAATTATGAATTAACATCAAAAGATATACTTTTAGGAATGCCATTTTTAGTTAAATTATACCCACATATAATAACCAAAACAGACTGGTGGTTTACAACACCATGCAAACAAAAAGTAAGAGCAAAAAGAGTTAATAATAAAATGAGAAAGAAAACTGATTGGATAAAAGGAAGTGAAAAAATTACACAAAAGTTAGAAAATATAAAAAATACTGAAGATACAGTAGAACTAGTAGTATTTTCGATAAATAAAACAGAAATAACTATATTTTCGATAAATAAAATAGAAATAATTCAGAAAAAATTAGAACAATTATATAGTGAAGATCCATTAAAAGGATGGGAAAAACACAAAACTACTATAAAAATTGAATTAATAGATAAGAACAGCATAATAACACAAAAACCATTAACATGTAATTTCGATGATTTAAAAGAATTTAAAATGCACATAGATGAATTATTAGAAAAACAATATATACAAAAAAGTAATAGCAAACATAACAGTCCAGCATTTATAGTAAATAAACATAGTGAACAAAAAAGAGGAAAAAGTAGGATGGTTATTGACTATAGAAATTTAAATGCAAAAACTATAACATATAATTATCCGATACCAAATAAGATATTAAAAATAAGACAAATCCAAGGATATAATTATTTTAGCAAATTTGACTGTAAATCAGGATTTTACCACCTAAAGCTAGAAGAAGAATCTAAAGAATTAACCGCATTTACGGTACCACAAGGATTTTATGAATGGAATGTGTTACCATTTGGATATAAAAATGCACCAGGTAGATATCAACATTTTATGGATAGTTATTTTAAACAATTATCTAATTGTATAGTATACATAGATGATATATTACTATACACCAAAACCAAAGAAGAACATTTAAAATTATTAGAACAATTCACAGATATAATAGAAAAATCAGGAATAAGTCTAAGCAAAAAGAAAGCTGAAATTATGAAAAACCAGATAGAATTTTTAGGAATACAAATAGATAAAAGTGGAGTAAAAATGCAACAACATATAGTACAAAAAATAATAAATTCGAAAGAAGAATTAGATACAAAAAAGAAATTACAATCATTTTTAGGATTAGTAAACCAAGTAAGAGAATATATTCCAAAATTAGCAGAAACCTTAAAACCACTACAGAAAAAATTAAAAAAAGGATATAGAATATAATTATGATGAAAAAGATAAAAAACAAGTCCAAAAAATAAAATTACTTTGTAAGGAATTACCAAAATTGCAATTTCCAGATGAAAATAAAAAATTTATATATATAGTAGAAGCAGATGCAAGTGAATATAGTTACGGAGGAGTACTTAAATATCGATATGAAACAGAAAAAATAGAACACCATTGTAGATACTACTCAGGTACGTTCAACGAGACAGAAATAAAATGGGAAATAAATAGAAAAGAGTTATGTTCATTATATAAGTGTTTATTATCATTTGAGCCATATATTGTATATAACAAATTTATTGTACGAACGGATAATACACAGGTACGTTGGTGGCTAACAAAGAAAATACAAAATTCAGTTACAACAAAAGAGATTCGAAGACTAGTTTTAAATATATTAAATTTCACATTTATAATTGAAGTTATCAGTACTAACAAAAATGTTATTGCAGATTACATATCAAGACAAAGCTACACAGACTGAACTAGTAGAGGAAGATACTCTAGAAAAAATACTTAACACCCTAACTACGCTTTCAATGAAAGTGGACAGTATGAGTAATGAGATAGAAAAGCTAAAGACTAATGAAGATAAACTGAAGTCTATAGCTACAAATCAGCTAACTCAGCAGAGTGCAGAGCTATGTCGATCGGAAGACATTAAAAATCCAGAGCTAGAAGGAGACGTTGGGACACTCCATAAAACCCATAACATTTATCAATCTACTTCTGCAGGTACAAGCAAAGGAGTTAATAGGCCAAGATACCAGAATGCAAATATGAACAAAATATTTGAAAAGCCATTTACCCCCAAAACACAAAAAGACCATTTATTCATACCCCCACAAGTTAACACCTACCGAGATAGCCTAAACCAAGACAAAAAAGTATACAACTACACCGCCCAGAAATACATAGAAAATATATACAGAGTACAAACCTTTCTAAACCATAACCCCAGAGCTACAGACATCAAAGAACCAAATACCAATTATATAACCCAAAAACTACAAGGATACAATAAATTAATCGCACTACCCAAAACTAACCCAAGCCTAGTTAAAACCTGTTTTGACTATGGACTACTAAATACCATATATACCCAAGACGGAGAAGAGCTAACAACTATGGAGAAATTATACAAGATATTCACTACCTATAAAAGAATAACAAAAGGAAATTTATTTTATATAAAGTGTTATACTGCACCAGCAGAGATATTATATGATGAGATAAAACCAGTGATACAAGTTGTAAAGATAGGACTGACAAGAGATATGATTATACCAGAAGATATATCGCAACAACCAGAGATACCTAGAATCAAGATACCAGATTTTTATGCAAATAAAAGACTTATTGGACTAGCTACGATCATACAAGAACTAGCAAATAACTACGCTAACGGAAATCCAATATGGAGCTACTATTCAAGAGATCACCAAATGATATATTCAAATTCGAAAGAACTAAGACAAGCAGATATGGAAGACGTAAGACAATGGATACTGACGCTACTCAACCCAGAAAAACAATCTACCGCGAGAGCAATAAAAAAGGGATTTATTTCAGAAGGACTACTAACAAGATACTGTAAAATAATTGGACATAAATATCCAGACCACCAATGTTCGAGGTGCAATGGAGAAGATAATATTATTTCAGAGGTACATCTAGAATAAAGAAGATAAAATGCCAGCTGGAAATATAAGATACAGAGCAATAATAGAGCAGATACAGAGCAATAATGGAGCAGATACGACAACAAGCGGAAGATATTTATTCTTACGATAAGATAATGTAAATCATTTATGTAACTTTTAACTTTTTCTTATCTTATCTTTTTAGGGTAGACTTATAGCCCCACCTTTTTGACTTTTTAGTCCTTAAGAAAACGTGTAAAGAATTAGAATGTAAAGATTGTAAAGTTTCATTCTATATATATCAGAGGCAGAAGGCTTTGCAAAGGTCAAGCCTTCATGCGTTGAAGCACTTTCACTCTCTCCAATCCACAAAAAAAAATACTCAGTTAATTAGATAAACATACTCCAATGGAAAAAGCTATGGAACAACAAAACTCAGAAATATCAAAGCTACCCGAACAGGTATATCTATTTATGATTATGAATAGCTAATTTCATAATTCCCAACAATCATGATATGATAAAATAAATTCATATTAGTTACTTTATAGTAGAATTATTCGAAGAATAATATGTTAAGAAGTTTATTAACAAAGAGGAAACGGAGAAATATCCCTAAGGACTATGCCATCCTAAAGGTGAAACCATTGAGGCAAGAAGCCGTGGCGGGGAGTAACCAGAGTAGAGGCGCTGTTTAAGGGAAAAAGTATCTGGATTACCATGTTAATAGTGACGGAAGAACATATTATTTAAGAATAATCTAGTATATAGTAAGCTAAGATGACTATATTTTATGTACATGGTTGAAGGGAATATTTTGAAAAAAGCAAATTTATGAAAATGAATGATAATATATCTGATGTGATGGTAGATAAATTCAAAATACTTATTTTGTATGCACTTAGAAATATAAAAGTAGCAGATATAAGAAAAATCATATTAGAAAAAGCTTTTGGTGAATATTACATGACTAGAGTAAGTTATATACCATATCTACCTAACTACTCTTACAAATATTTACGATGATAAGTTACATAAAATTTTTAGAAAAAAGATATAAAAAATATGCAGTTACTAGAAAAACAGATAAAAATAAATATAGATAAATACATGGAAAACAAAGATATAAAATTTCTTAACAAAAATATGCAAAAACTACTAAGGCTAAAACAAACAACTACAAAATATTATAATAAAACCAATTTTAAAAATAGATCATTTAGATTATCTTAAAGTTTTAATATTATATATACTTAAAAACATAGAAATAATAGATATTAAGAAAATAATATTAGAAGAAGTAATAAACTATGAAATTGAAACTATAAATAGTCTAGAACAGTTATACGAAGAAATTTACCCAGAAGGATATTATTCAGATTAAAAAATGTTAGAATATATTAGACAAACTAGAGAAAATCAAGAAAATCTAAATAATGAAATTAATTATAGAAATCGAATTAAGAAAATAATGGAAGACCTAACAGAAAAATTAATATGGATAGAAAAACCTTAGAAAATTTAGATAAAAGTACATGTGATAGTTTATATAATTTAAAAAACTCACTACGAGAAGAACAACACAAGATAATAAATAACATTGAAAATCTAGAATTAGATATACATTATAGCACAGATAGGATAAATTATTATACAAGAATTTGTAACTCTGCAATTACAACAGGATAAAATAATTAATGAATATATCTTACGAAGAAAGTAAATTATTAAAAGATATTGAAACAAAATACCCACGCACAAATAAAAATAGATTCACTAGAAACCTATTAAATCTATTTAACCCATTAAATCTGCGCACCCCCCTACAAATGGTATCAGAGCCCAGTAATTTAAAAAGTACGGAAGAGATATATGTTAGAGTTAGAGTTAGAATATACATGTTAAAGTATGTTGATAATTTTTTTATATGCAAAAAAAAAAAGAAAAGGGTAGGAAGATACCACACGATGAACTATTCGAGGAGATGCATCTGAAAAAGAAAAAGAACCTGACTGATGAAGATGTCTGGGTTGAACTTTGTGCAAAAATTGCCCATGTAAGAATCAAATTTTTAATTTATGAATCTTTTTCTCAAAGATGATATTATTCAAGTATAAGAACTTTAATATTTTTTGACTTTTAATTTTAACTTTACTTTGAATATAGAAAAAATATACGCAGCTCGTTAGTGAGTGTTGTAGTACTTAGCCTTCTGAAAGTCAGGGTGATCCACTACCCCAACATATAGAGGAGGAGTTATGGGGAAAAGCAGTGGGTCCTGCAGTTAGAGGTCATTACTACGGATACCACATAAATTTTTTTGGCGAGGATGTTAGGTCTTCATCCGGCCCTACATACTATAACTCTTTAGTTGATAGAAAAATCGTTGAAACACTACAAAATACGATTGCTAAACTCACTGAAGAGCTTACTGTAGAGAGAGAGGGGGCACAAAAGAAGGAGGATAAAACAGCATCACAAGTCAGGATGCTGCAGCAGCAGATCAGCTCTTTCATTCAGTCTACAGGGTTTATTCCTCTGTGTACTGGTGATGCAGTTCGGGCTGCAAAAGGTCTAGGCCCACTAGATGATATCAGCTCAGATGAGTATGCGGAAGACGATGACGATAACGATGAAGATGAGTTTTAGTTTTTTGACTTTTGTATATGTGTTACTTTGGATTTGGACATTTTGTTGTAGTTTTTTTACATTTTTGTATGTATTGTTGTAGTTGTACACTTTTACACTTTTGTTGGACATTTTGTATGTGTTGTAGTGCCATTTTGTATGTTGGGTGGGAATACATTTGGTTTGTTATTGTTGTTGTTGTATTGTATTGTTTCATTTGCTGCTTTTTATTTTTTAAAAAAATCAGAAAAACCAACCACAAATGGTTGTTTTTTTTTATAAATCTATTAATTTTAATAAAACCACCACTTGTGATCAGTTTTTTTTTAAATTAATAAATTAATTTTAAATGAAAATCGACCACTTATGGTCGGTTTTAATAAAATTAATTAATTAATTTTAAAAAATGATCATTTGTGGTCGGTTTATTTTGAATTTTTTTTTAAAAGTATTTTTTTTCTATTTTAATAATAATAATAATGAATTTTTAAAATATAAATATATTTTTTTAAAATATGTGGTCGGTTTTTAAAAAGCTACCACAATCTTACTGACCACACTCTTTGATCGATTTTGTGGTCAGAATTTGAGGAAAATCGACCACATGTGGTCGATTTTTGTGGTCGATTTTCCTCTTTTTTTTAGTAGTGACTGCAACGGTTATCAAACGTTGCTATAGAATAATAAAATTGTTGCAAAAGGTTATCACAACACTTCACAATTGTTGTAATAGGGTCAACTGCAACGGTTTACAACCGTTGCTATAGATAAGTAGACCCGTCCCAACAGAATATGTTCGAAACTGTTGCCATAGGTAGGTATATGGCAATAGTTGGAGTAACCGTCGCATATTTCATTATCATAGATCTATGCCAACGCTCACATATGGGACGCCTTCCCAACCGTTGCATTTGATCTATTGCAATGATTTATTTTATCTATAGCAACGGTTTTTGAACCGTTGCCATAGGGGTATTTTCTGGTAGTGTCCCAAAGATCCAATTTCTATATTACAAGTTAGAAAATATTTAGTTAATGGAAATCAAACTAAATACATGCAAAACAAATAGAGAATAAACTAGATAGTTACTTGCAACGGATTTAAAATTTATGGAAAATAAACTTCCACCATAAATAAAATTTGAAGAAACAAGAATACTTTATTGATAGCCTTCTTTAAATATCGACAAAAACTTATGCGCACGCCACTGATAGAGTAGCCCCCAAGCTAGGGTTTAGGATAGAATAGCCTTCAAGCTAGGATTTGGGGTATAGTAGCCTCCAAAAATCCTATCTGAAATTCATAGTCTTAAGAAATTTTGATTTCAATAACAGTGAAGCTTAATTATATATTTAAGTGTGCAGTGTTTTAAAAATCATAAAAATTAACAATTACATTATTTCATCAAAATACTAAAGTATTTTAGTTACGTTAATTAACAATCATGATTCGTTTAAAAGCTTTCTATTATTACTTATATCTCTTGCATGATTTTTAAGAGTGTTCACATATGGTTATGTTCATAAGTTCATGGTAATAATATTATGGGCCAACGAGCCACATGATGATTTAGATGATTGCTAATGTTTATCATGAAATAGCCAATGAGCTATATATTATTCCCCCGTCCCAAATTATCCGTTCTAATTTGAGATGACACATTGATTAAGAAAAATAATTAGTAACATATCTAATTTACCATAGTACCCCTATTAAATGATGTTTATATTTTAATTTGAAGAAAAAGTAATTAATGTAAAGGGTAAAACATGAAAAAAAAGTCTCTTCTTAATTAATGAAAAAAGACAAACAAAATGAGAAATCAAATTAAAAAATTTGGGACAGGTAATTTGAGATGGAAGAGTATAAAATATTTTGAGAGTTTCGTTTGGTTAGCCAAGAAGGCATTTGTCCAAGTGTCAAGTTGTCTAAAATTGTGCATGCCCGACCGTAGGAAATTTAATTGTGGTGTATTTTACGAATTCATTTCTTGCAAAAGTTATCAACAAGTCTCATCACTTCAGCAAGGTGGTGAAATGACAGTCGATTAGGTTGAGATCAGACTCTATATTATGCATAATAATTGTCCATAACTAGATTAACTCCCACTAAAGTACGTACTTTATGTTTAATATTTTTTCAGGTTTATTGCTTAACGTTACAAATTTCTACCTTCATCTTGGTTGTAGCTTTTGATTAAATGATGTATTGCTTTTATTTATTTCCCCTATTGCTTGTTATCCATTTACTAGTAGTATATCGCCCGTAGAGCTAATAATATTTTCAATAAATAAGGAAAAAATACCATATTTTCAATAGATAAAGTAGAAATAATCAAAAATAAATTAAACGACTATATAGTGAAAATCTACTAAAAGAATGAGAAAAACATAAAACTACTGTAAAAATCGAACTAATAAATAAAGATAGTATAATAACTCAAAAACCATTAACGTATAATTTTGACGATCTAAAAGAATTTGAAATGCATATAAATGAACTATTAGAAAACCAATATATACAAAAAAAAAAAAAAAAGAATAATAGCAAACACACTAGCCCAACATTTATATTAAATAAACATAGTGAACAAAAGAGAGGAAAAAGTAGAATGGTTATTGACTATAGAAATCTAAATGCAAAAACTATAACATATAATTACCCAATAACAAACAAAATATTAAAAATAAGGCAAATACAAGGATATAATTATTTTAGCAAGTTTGATTGTAAATCAGGATTTTACCATCTAAAACCAGAAGAAGAATCTAAAAAATTAACTTCATTTATAGTACCACAAGGATTTTATGAATGAAATGTATTACCATTTGGATATAAAAATGCATCAGGTAGATATCAACATTTTATGGATAATTATTTCAAACAATTACCAAATTGTATAGTATACATAGATGATATATTATTTTATTCAAAAACTAAAGAAGAACACTTAAAATTACTAGAACAATTTACAAACATAATAGAAAATTCAGGAATAAGCTTAAGCGAAAAGAAGGCAGAAATAATGAAAAACCAGATATAATTCTTAGGAATACAAATAGATAAAAATTGAGTAAAAATGCAACAGCATATAGTACAAAAAATAATAAATTCAAAAGAAGAATTAGATACAAAAAAGAAATTACAATCGTTTTTAGGATTAGTGAATTAAGTAAGAGAATACATATGAAAATTAGCAGAAAATTTAAAACCATTACAGAAAAAATTGAAAAAGGATGTAGAATATAATTATAGTGAAGAAGATAAAAAACAAGTGCAAAAAATAAAAATACTTTATAAAAACCTACCAAAATTGCAATTTCCAGACGAAAATAAAAAATTCACATACATAGTAGAAGCAGATGCAAGTGAGCACAACTACGGAGGAGTACTCAAATACAGGTATGAAAACAGAAAAATAGAACATAATTGTAGATATTATTCAGGAACATTTAATGAAACAGAAACAAAATAGGAAATAAATAGGAAAGAATTATGTTCATTATATAAATATTTATTAGCATTTGAACCATATATCGTAAGTAAAATATTTACAGCAAGATGTAAAAATTTATATGTATTGACAACAAAGCATAAAATAATAGGAAAAAATAAAATAAATAAAATACAAATAGAAGGCCCTTTTAAGCAATTTGTAAAAACCATAGAAAATAGTGATTATAGTTACCAGGATATAAATATAGAAGAAGATTTCGAAATAGTAAATAAAAGAATAGGAACATCAAGAAGAATATCTTATGAAAAACCAGAACCATAAAAAGGAATAGCGTATGAGATAACTCCAAACCTGTTCTAACCATTTTATTCCTAATATTATATCTGCTTTTTGGGTTTCTTCTTTTACTTCAAATTCAATTTTTATCTTTCTGACTCCTATTATAGTTTTTTTTTCAGCCGTATTTTTAATAATTATTAAATTTTTTGGTAAATCTGGACATATATCATTATTAGTTTTAATTTCTTCATTT
>NW_025891066.1:0-3264 GCF_002878395.1 Capsicum annuum
TCAGGAGGGTCCTGAACAGAAAGTAAAGTTCCATTTTTCAGGAGGGTCCTGAACAGAACGTAAATTCCTATTTTTCAAGAGGGTCCTAAACAGAAAGTAAAGTCCTGTTTTTCAGGAGAGACCTGAACAGAAAGTAAAGTCATATTTTTCAGTAGGGACCTAATTAGAAAGAAAAATCTTATTTTTTAGGAGGGTCCTGAATAGAAAGTAAAACCCCATTTCTAAGGAAGGTCCTGAATAGAAAGTAAAATTCCCATTTTTTAGGAGGGTCCTAAACAGAGGGTTAAATCCTATTTTTTTAGAGCGTGCTGAACCTAAAGTAAAATCTTATATTTCAGGAGGGTCCAGAACAAAAAGTAAAGTCCCATTTTTCTGGAGGGTCCAGAACAGAAAGTGAAATCCCTTTTTCATGAGGGTCGTACACAAAAAGTAAAATCTCATTTTTTAGGAAGGTCCTAAACAGAAAGTAAAGTCCTATTTTTTAGGAGGGTTCTGAATAGAAAGCGAATTCCCATTTTTCAGGAGGATCCTAAATAGAAAGTAAATTCCTATTTTTTAAGGAGGGTTCTGAAATGAAACTAAAGTCGCATTTTTTAGGAGGGTCCTGAATAGAAAGTAAATTCCTATTTTTTAGGAGTGACCTGAACATAAACTATAGTCCTATTTTTTAGGAGTATCCTGAACAGAATATAAACTCCCATTTTTTAGGAGGGTCCTGAACAGTAAGTGAAATCCCATTTTTTAGGAGCGTCCTAAACAGAAAGTAAAATCCCATTTTTTAGGAAGGTCCTACAAAGAAAGCAAAATCTTAATTTTCAGGAGGGTCCAGAACTGGAAGTAAAGTCCCATTTTTCTGGAGGGTCCTGAACATAAAGTAAAATCCCTTTTTTCAGGAGAGTCCTGAATAGAAGTAAAATCCTATTTTTCAGGAGAGTTCTGAATAGAAATTAAAATCCCATTTTTTAGGAGGGTCCTGAACGAAAAGTAAAGTCCCATTTTTCAGGAGGGCCAGGAGGGTCCTGAACAGAAAGTAAAATCCCATTTTTCAGGATAGTCCTGAACGGAAAGTAAAATCCCATTATTTATGCGGATCCTGAAAAGAAATTAAAGTCACAGGTTTAGGGTGGGTTGTGAATAGAAAGTAAAGACCCATATTCAGAAGGGTCCCAAACAGAAAGTAAAGTCCCATTTTTCAGGAAAGTCCTGAACAGAAAGTAAAATCCTATTCTTCAGGAGGGTCATGAACATAAAGTAACCTCCCATTTTTAATGAGGGTTCTTAACAGAAAGTAAAATCCCAATTTTCTTAAGGGTCCTGAACAGAACGTAAAATTCTATGTTTTAGGAGGGTCCTGAACAGAAAGTAAAATACTATTCTTCAGGAGGGACCTTAAAATAAAGTAAAGTCCTATTTTTCAGGAGGGTCCTGAATAGAAAGTAAAGTCCTACTTTAGAGTAGGGTCCAAAACAAAATGTAAAATCTCCTTTTTCCAAAGGGTCCTGAACATAAAGTAAAGTCCCATTTTTAGGAGGGTTCTGAACAGAAAGTAAAATACTATTATTCAGAAGGGTCCTGAACATAAAGTAACCTCCTATTTTTTAGGAGGGTCCTGAACAGAAAGTAAAGTTTTATTTTTCAGGAGGGTCCTGAATAGAAAGTAACATCCCATTTTTCAGGAGAGTCCTGAATAGGAAGTAAAATCCCATTTTTTAGGAGGGTTCCAAACAAAAAGTAAAATCCCATTTTTTAGGAGGGTCCTGAACAGAAAGTACAATCCATTTTTTCAAGAGGGTCCTGAACAGAATGTAAAATCTCTTTTTTCAAAAGGGTATTGAACAGAAAGTAAAATCATTTTTCAGGAGGGTCCTGAATAGAAGTAAAGTCCCATTTTTCAGGAGGATTCTGAATAAAAAGTAAATTCCATTATTCAGAAGGGTCCTGAACAGAAAGTAAAGTCCTTTTTTTAGAAAGGTCCTGAACAGAAAGTAAAATCCCATTTTTCAGGAGGTCTTGAGCAGAAAGTAATGTCTTATTTTTCATGAGGGTCCTGAACAAAAATTAAAGTCACATTTTTAGGGAGGGTCCTAAGCAGAAAGTAAAGTCCCATTTTTCCGGAGGGTCCTGAACAAAAAGTAAAGTCCCATTTTTCAAGAGGGTCCTGAATAGAAAGTAACACCCTATTCTTTCGGAGGGTCGTGAACATAAATTAACCTGCCATTTTTAAGGATGGTCCTCAACAGAAAGTAAAATCCCATTTTTCATGAAGGTCCTAAACAGAAAGTAAAGTTCCATTTTTTAGGAGGGTTCTGAACAGAACGTAAAGTCCCATTTTTCATGAGGGTCCTAAACAGAAAGTAAAATTCCTATTTTTTACGAGGATCCTGAAAAGAAAGTAAAATCTTATTTTCTAGGAGGGTGTTGAACAAAAAGTAAAATCTAATTTTTTAGGAGGGACCAAAATAGAAAGTAAAGTCCCATTTTTCTAGAGGGTCCTGAACAGAAAGTAAAATCCCCTTTTCATGAGGGTCCCCAAAAAAAGTAAAATCCTATTTTTTATGAGGGTCCTGAACAGAAAGTAAAGTCCTATTTTTCAGGAGGGTCCTGAATAGAAAGTGACATCCCATTTTTCAGGAAGGTCCTGAAAAGAAAGTAAATTCCTATTTTTATGGATGGTTCTGAATAGAAACTAAAGTTGCATTTTTTAGGAAGGTCCTGAACGGAAATAAAATTCCTATTTTTCAGGAGTGTCCTGAACAAAAACTATAGTCCTATTTTTAGGAGGGTCCTGAACAGAATGTAAAATCCCTTTTTTCAGGTTGGTCCTGATCAGAAAGTGAAATCCCATATTTCAGGAGGGTCCTGAAAAGAAAGTAAAATCCCATTTTTCAGGAGGGTCCTACAAACAACGTAAAATCTCAATTTTCAGAAAGGTCCAGAACAGAAAGTAAAGTCTCATTTTTCTGGAGGGTCTTGAACAGAAAGTTAAATCCCTTTTTTAGGAGGATCCTAAACAAAAAGTAAAATCTCATTATTTAGGAGGGTGCTGAACAGAAAGTAAAATCTCAATTTTCAGGAGGGTCCAAAACAGAAAGTAAAGTCCCATTTTTCAGTAGGGTCCAAAACAGAATGTAAAATCCCATTTTTCCAAAAGGTCCTGAACATAAATTAAAGTCCCACTTTTTAGAAGGGTCATGATCAGAAAATAAAGTCCTATTTCTCAGGAGGGTCCTGAACAGAAAGTAAAGTTCCATTTTTCAGGAGGGT
>NW_025891067.1:0-2959 GCF_002878395.1 Capsicum annuum
AGAGACTATTATGAAAATCTATGCCCTCTATAGGGACTACTACTGCTCGGTCACCTATGTATTTCTTTATCCAGAAGACATGGAACACTGGATGCACTGAAGATAGATTTGAAGGTAACTCAATACGTAAGCTACCTTTCTGAAATGGCTAATAATTTGGTAAGGACCAATATATCAAGGACTAAGCTTCCACTTCTTGCCAAACTATTTCACTCTTTTCATAGGAGATATTTTTAGGTACATACAATCTCTAATCTCAAACTTGAGATCCTTTCTGCGCACGTCTACGTATGATTTCTGTTGGCTCTGAGTTGTCTTAAGCCTTTCCCTGATCAACTAAACTTTCTCTAAGGTATTAAATACCAAGTCAGGCCCTATCACTACGGTCTCTCCCACTTAAAACGAACTAATAGAAGATCTACACCTTCTCCCATAAAGAGCCTCAAATGGAGCCATCTGAATGCTGGAATGATAGTTGTTGTTATATGCAAACTCAATCAAAATCAAGTGGTCATCCCAACTACCTTTAAAGTCTATCGCACATGCTCATAGCATATCTTCTAAAGTTTGAATGGTCCTTTCTGCTTGACCATCTGACTGAGGGTGAAAGGTTGTACTGAGGTAAACTTAGGTACCAAGACTCTTTTGGAACGTCTTCCAGAAATGAGAGGTAAACTGGGTACCTCTATCTTAGATAATAGACAATGAAACATCGTGCAATCTAACCAACTCCCTGATATAGAGTTTGGCATAATCCTTGGCTCAATATAAGGTATGGACTGGAAGAAAATAATCAGATTTGGTCATCCTATCTATGATGACCCAAACTGAATTATGATGACGACGAGTTCGAGGCAAACCCGTCACAAAGTCCATGTTCACTTCTTCCCACTTCTATATGAGAATACAGAACTCATGCATGGACCTACTAGGTTTTTGATGCTCAATATTAACCTACTGATATGTTGAGAACTTAGCCACAAACTCTGTAACATCTCTTTTTATCCCACTCCACCAATAGATCTCCCGCAGATCGCGGTATATCTTAGTGGACCCTAGATGAATTAAGTAGCACACATTATCCACTTCTATAAGAATTTTCTACCTCAAATCATCTATGTATGGAACACATAGTTGACCCTCACAACACAGCACACCATCTCCTCCTTGGGAGAACACCTCTACTTTTTAATCTCTAACTGATTTCTTCAACTGGGCCTGACTGGGATCCCTATCCTATTTTTCCTTCACTTTAGAAACTAAGGATGATTCAAAACTACTCTGTACTCATATACTACCTTCTGCTAAATTGACTAAGCGGACACCTAGTCGGGCTAGGTAATGGACTTCCTTAGCTAACTTCTTCTTATTGTCCTCAACATGAGCAACACTACCTATAGGCATTCTACTGAGAGTGTCAGCCACTATGTTGGCCATGCCCAGATGATATAGAATACTCATGTCATAGTTTTTCAACAACTCCAACCATCTTTTATGATGGAGGTTGAGGTCTTTCTGAGAGAATACATACTACAGCTCTTATGATTAGTGAACACATCAATGTGCACACCATAAAAATAGTGTCTCTAAATTTTCAGGTCAAACACTACTGTTGCTAACTCAAGATCATAAGTAGGATAGTTCTTCTTATGGGGCTATGACCTTACCTCTCTGCAGCAAAACACACCCCAAACTAACTCTGGAGGTATCATAATACACAACAAAGCTGTCTGAACCATCTGGTAGGGTCAAAACTAGAGCTGCAGTGAGTCGAGTCTTCAACTCCTGGAAATTCTTATCACAAGAATCTGACCACTGGAATTTGACTTTCTTCGAAGTCAATCTGGACATAGGGGATGCAATAGATGAAAATCTCTCAACAAATCATCGATAATAGTTGGCCAAGCGATATCTAATGGAGATAAGGGTCTAGGCAAGTTTCTCACTATTTTGATCTTTTGAAGATCAACTCTAATGCCATCATTGGAAAAAATATGGCCGAAGAAAGCTACTAACCTTATCCAAAATTTGCACTTACTAAATTTGGCGAATAAATGATGGTTTTTGATAGCTAGAGTACTATTCTGAGATGGTCTACATGATCATGTTCACTAGGTGAGTAAACAAGAATGTCATTTATGAAGACTATCACGAACATGTCTAAGTACTGCTTGAACACGCGGTTCATCAAGTCCATGAAAGCTATTGGGGCATTAGCAATACCAAAGGACATGACTAAGAATTTGAAGTGACTATACCTAGTTCTGAAGGCTGTCTTTAGGATGTCACATTCCCTGACTCTGAGCTGATGATAGCCTGATCTGAGGTCTATCTTGGAGAAATAACTGGCACCCAGAAGTTGGTCAATTAATTCATCGATTCAGGGAAGTGGATACTTATTCTTGACCGTGACTTTATTCTTTCTTATATATGAATAAGACTGGTGTGCCCCACGAGAACATATTGGGTCTGATGAATCCCTTATCTAGGAGATCCTTTAACTGCTCTTTCAATTCTCTGAGTTCCACTGGATCCATTTTGTATGGAGAGATAGATATGGCCTGAGTATCTAGGAGAAGATCATTTCTGAAATCAATTTCTCTTTTGGGAAAAACTCCGGGAAGGTCTTTGAGAAATACATCTGGGAATTCACATACTACTGACACCAATTCAAGAGTAGTGGTTTTTGAACTAGAGTCCTGGACTCAAACGAGATGGTAGACACATCCCTTAGAAATCATTTTCTAGCCTGAAGGTAAGAAACAAGTTGACCCTTAAGTGCTGAAATACTACCTCTTCACTCTAGGGTGAGTTTATTCAAAAACTAAAAATGGAAAATTCTATTTATGTAGTTGACTAAGTCATAGAAGTAATGAAGCCAATCTATGCTGAGAATGACATCAAAATCAGTTATCTCTAATTCAACTAAGTCTGCTGAACTGACTTTCTGAGATATCAT
>NW_025891068.1:0-1837 GCF_002878395.1 Capsicum annuum
GGAAAAGGGGACGGAGTGCTACGGGATGTGATTTGGGTCAAAACAGGAGTTGGGTTCACTGTTTTCTCTTCGCCGGAGCTCCGGCGAGCTTGGCTCCGGCGAGAAACGGAGAACCACAACTCAGATTTTGTGCTAAAGCAGCGTTTTCCAGCGAAAACTCACCGGAAAAATCAAATTCACTATGTTTTTCCCCTTCTCCCAATCAATTCTCCTTCGTCTCTCTCTTTTTTCTTGATTATCCTCTCCCTCAATCTCCGATCAGCTCTCTCATCTCTATCACTCTCTCTCGATATCTTTCAAATCTCTCCCGCTCTCCACTGTGTGTGTGTAACAGTGAGGGTCAATAGCATGTGTGAGGAGTGTGTATTCGTGTAAGATGTGTCTTCTAATTGTGGTGTGTGCTGGTGTGAGAAGAAAGGAAAAATTGGAGTCTCAAATGGTGTCTATCCCCAAATTCCCGTGTATCTATCAAAAATGGGGAGAATCCCTTGTTCTCTATGGGTGCCTCTTTATAAAATGAAAGATTCCCTCTGTTTTTTTTGTTGAAGAAGAACTAAAAAAAATTCCCCTCCTTTGTTGTGTATGCGTGGGTGTAGATATGAGGTGAGGGTGGGGTAGTGGTGAGGTAGGTGGGGTCACGTGGGGTAGGAGGGGTAGGGTGTGATGTGGTTTTTTGATTGGATAGGTTGTTAGGATAGGGTAGGTAGGTGTCTATTTTTGTTTGGATAGGTTGCTAGTAAGACAAAATTAGTTAGGGGATTGTTATTTTTGTTATTTATGGAGGGATTATCGCACGGGTGAGGGTACACGGTAGGATAAGGTAAAAATGGGTAAAACGACATTGGGAGGGACGAAATTAGGTGTCTACATCATGCCCCCTTTGAATGTAAACATGAAGTGTTTTCAGATAAAGAAGTAGACAGCGAGACCAAATTTCGACCCGACCATTATCAAAAGAAAGAAACAGAAGAAAGAAGGACAACCGGGTTTTGACTTAAGACATCCCACCTACTCACATTATGAGAGGATCGAGTGACAAGTATCTCAACTTTTGGAAGGAGATGGACTATACCGAGTTGGAGAGTCGAGTGAGGTTCCATCGAGGTTCCGGTCCGCGGCTCTGTTATTATATCAAAAATGAAAATTACAAGCTAAAACATAAATGAAATTACAAAAATCCTATCTATACAGCTTCTAATGGTTCTTGACTCGACTTTCATCACCCTATTCTTCAGGCGGGCTCCTGACTTGCAATTTCTTTCAACTTGCTGCTTGACTTTCAATTGCTTCGCTTTGTTGCTTGACTTTTCATTTCTTTACCCTATTCTCCAGGCGGGTTCCTGACTTTCTATTCCATCACTTTGTTGCTGTACTTTCATTTCTTCACTCTGTTCTCCAGGCGGGCCTCTGACTTGCTATTTCATCACCCTGTTCTTCAGGCGGACTCCTGAAACCCAAAATTAAAGCTAGAACGAAAATTATCCCAAACAAGAATTATAATAAAGTAGTATTTCATTTTTGAAAGCTTTGTCCCATTTTCCAGGAGGGTCCTGAACAGAAAGTAAAGTCCCATTTTCCAGGAGGGTCCTGAATTGAAAGTAAATTCCCTTTTTTCAGGAGGGTCCTGAATTGAAAGTAAATTCCCGTTTTTCAGGAGGGTCTTGAATATAAAGTAAAATCCCATTTTTCAGGAGGGTCCTGAACAGAAAGTAAAATCTCATTTTTCAGGAGGGTCCTGAACAGAAAGTAAAATCTCATTTTTCAAGAGGGTCCTGCGCATAAATTAAAGTCCCATTTTTTAGGAGGGTCCTGAACAGAAAGTAAAATCCCATTTTTC
>NW_025891069.1:0-6142 GCF_002878395.1 Capsicum annuum
CTTACATACACTTTAATATTTAGTATGTAATTTTTGTGAATGTTTTAAATTTTGTGGTATTCACTAATGCAGCATATTGATGTCTGCCTATACTACTTGAGGAAGAAGTCGAAGTATGGGCCGCACAGTTCGTACAAAAATGAGCCAAACAAATCGTACAAATATAGTACAGTTGACTGCAACTTCATGAACGTAATTAGATCTTTAATGGATGTATATTCTATGGATCATCAAAACCTTAATGCTGGAGGACAGGAGCACCATCTTATTGAATACATCAATAGGTTCTGTATGCATGCTGCAGTGCCATGGCATTTACTGGAATACATTTTTATTCCGGTCAATATAAAGGAAAAACATCACTGGGTTCTCGCGGTTTTATCATTTTCAGAGAGGTGTATATTCTTGTATGATTCATAAGAATCCAGTGGTCATTATGCGGTTGTTCTTGCTAAGATCGAGAAAATAGCAAAGATTATTCCATTATGTCTCCAAGCTTGTGACTTCTATGTTAAGAAAGAAATTGATCTTCAAAACCATCCAAGATACAAAGACAAAGAATCCTCATATATATTTGATGTTTTATTTGAAGATGATTTACCTCAAAAATCGAGTGGAAACTTGTAAGTTTTGAATTAACATATACCAAAATTGTATGTTGTACAAAATATATTTCACTATTTAATCAAATTTGTTTTTTTTTGTAGGGATTGTGGTGTCTTTATGGTTACGTATGCAGAGTGTCTTTCTTATGGTCACAAAGTTATTGTAACTGAGCTCGACCCCAACGCACTCTGTACAAGATATGCTGCACTTTTATGGGACTATGGGATCCGAAAATAAGAAGCAAATGCCATTAGTGATGTCGAATCACCCTTGAGTCTTGCAAGGCAAAGTAGAATAACTAGTGTCACTGAAGTTTTTGATGTATGATGATTGATGGATTTTTGACTTTTTGTAGTTTAGAAACTAGTTTTTGGATGTAGGTTTTGATTGTACATACTAATTTTTATGTTTTGAATTGGTTCTATTTGTAGGTTATAATAGTAATTATTTTCAAACTGAATGAAATTAATTCAGTGTAGATGTGGGTCTAATTTTGATTTGAATTAAAGGTTAATTTGTGTATTTCATGGAGTTCTACCTTTTACTGGAAGATTTAGTTAAAAAATACATATGTAGTTTTTATATTATGTTTAAAAGTACATATGTCGCATAAATCAATTGTATTTAGCATAAAAATACATATGCAGTGTTAAAATCAAATATTGCAAAAATTCATATGGACCATTCCTAATATATATTTTAGTATGTTGTTGTTGTTCTTTAAAGTTTTTCACCATCTTCCTATATTGTTAAATATAACATGTAGAGTGAGATTTATGGAGTTCTACCTTTTACTGTGAGATGTAGTTAAAAAATACATATGTAGTTTTCATATTATGCTAAAATACATATGTAGTAGAAATCAATTGTTTCACAGCATAAAAATACATATGAAATGTTAGAATCAAACATTACAAAAATACAACTACAACATACCTAATATGTATTTTAGTATTTTTTTTATTACCTATAATTATAAATTAGGATTTAAACTAAAGTGAAATTTGAGACTTTAATGCAGTTATTTACAAAATATATATACAGTGTTGATATTTTCCGACAAAACACATATGGATTATACATTAAAAATATTTCCCAAAAAAATACATATGTAGTGTTAAGATAAAGCTGTTGGAAAATACATATTGATCAAACCTAATATATAATTTTGATATGTGTTCATTTTAAATCATTATACAAGAGAATTTGAATTAAAGATAAATTTGACTTTTTTATGCAGTTATAGATTTGATTTTAGTTACAAAATACATATCCAGTGATGATATTTTTCTTAAAAATACATATGTATTATACATCAAATGTATTTTTACAATATAAATACATATGCAGTAATAACATTATGCAATTCAAACATATATTTGCAGAATATGTCACATATATTTTAACCTTTGAACAATTAGGAATCATATACTTGTTTGGTTAATCAAAATTACCACCTTTAACCTAAAATATATTTACTATGTTGAAATTACATATGAACTGCTGCTTGAAAATGCATGTGTAATGTTCAGATTTTGAAACATATATAGCTCCAGTATTTAGATATTATTGTCTTTAATAGTCAAATGATTCATAAATGTATTAACTAAACTAAATTAGTTCATCATTATATAAAATGAAAATAAAATTTTTAAGAAATAATACAGAAGAAGAAATGTATCATTTGCGATATTTCCTACAATAACGCCTATTGCGACCCTTAGCCCTACAACCACCGCATGAGTTGATATTCTTCTTTTCAAACATATCCCGGCCTGATTTTTCACGATCCTTCTTTGCAGGTCTTCCTGGAGGTCTTTTGAATTTTGGAGCCAGTATTATTTCACCAAGTATGCTCTCTGAAATTATCCAGTCATCGTTGTGTGGCAACGGGTAGATTGGAACATCATATATCTTCAAAACAGTTTTTGGTTTAAACAAATCAGAACAATATGGCCCCTTCTCAAAATTCTTTTTCTCCAACACCGCAGAAGCATGTGCACATGGTATCTCATCTATTTGAAAAACATTACATGAGCATTTTTTTTCCTTGATGCAAACAATGAAGTGTTTTTATTTGTCGTATACCGTATACACATATTCTGTGGCTGGTACAACCTGACATAAAAATAAAAAATTAAATGCACTGATACAAAAATATGAATTCCATATTCCATAATATGTATACACCAGTATTTTGCAAAAAAAAATACATATGCAGAGTACATTTTTACAGAGCAGCCAATACATATGCAGTTGTTAGTAATTTTCAATACAACAAAATACATATGCAAAATACATATTTTGTTTTTAAATGTTCATATTTTCTATGTTGTATATCTTTTCATTAATTTACAACTAAATGGAAAGTATTTTCATATTTATGTTTTCATAATTATAATTTCCACAAATCTAAAAGGTCATACCATCATACGGGTACACAAAGCCTCGTTCTCACTGAGTATCTCATTAAACTTTCCAATGAGTGTTGTGAAGGTATATGAAGCCTCCTTCCAAAGAAATTATATGACCTGCATATATAAAAAAATTCTGCGCAGACTGATATAAATACACTTCACTATCAAACATAATCAATTTTACATGTTTCATTCAGGAAACTTTGAAAATATATGTAATTATATACAGATATGTATATATGAAGTAGATATATGTATTTTTCAAGTGATTTGCAGAAATAAAAAAAACATACAACCAGTTATACAATTTAATTATTATTAAATGATGCTAACCTGCTCTGTCCGTTGTACATGTTGTTACAAATGCCCCAGTATACATTCCTCTCAGATGACTAGCATCAACAACTACGACAGGTCTACAATGATCGAATCCTTTAATGAACGCATGTAGAGTGATAAATACTTACAGTAACTCATTGTCATCTGTCTTCTTCATTCTTATATGTGACTCCAGATAGGTAGTATTCAGCACATATAAGTATGATGGAAGTTTCCCATAAGATGTTGATGGCTTACCCCTCAACTCTTATAACGCTCTTTCCTGGGCCCTCCAGCATAAAGTGTATCTCAAATCCATACCAAAATCCTCCCTCATGTCATTTTTTATTTCCATTGCACTGTATTTTCGTTTGTGATTTTTGAATTTCTGTTTAACCATACCAGCTATCAACATACTAGTTGCATGCACCTTTGGATAGATCTTGTCCTTCACTGGGCAAGTATGTTTAGGTATGAATCTTCTAATTCTAAACATTCTAGTGTCTCCCATGTCTGATGCACACATTAAGAACTCGCAATTTCTTGATTTGCAAAACAATGTATAACTGCACCAAACATGATTTAATACATTCAAAATACATATCCAAATTAATATTAAACAAAATTAGAGTGATATAGAATGTACGTACGTTTTCTTACTTAACCTTTTACTGCACGTTTGAAACTTCTCCCTAATTGAATAGTCCTTCCTTCCTGACTTTAAATTTTTTTTTTGTCAAGTAAACCTGGTCATCCTCAACATGTTTGTGATGTGGGTCTGAGATAATCACCTCAACAGTATCCATCTCAAAAACATCTAATGCTTGTGTATCTTCACAAACCACCAAAGCTCCTTTATTTGTTGTATTTATCACTGTTTACAAGTTGTTACAGTTGATTCCTCTTTCAGAAACACATATAGATGAACTTGCCAATTTGCTCCCTACAACTTTCTCCAAAATGCTTACATACAAAGGAAGACAATTCATGTCTTGTATCAGCTTTTTCTGCAATATAAACACCTTTAAACTCATATCATTAAGTATTTCTATCTGCCCTGCATTAGCAGTGATTTGATATTCCACTAGAATACGTTTGCTAGTTAAATCCACACTTAAGTGAGATGCCAAAACACCGTGCAGCTCAACGAATATTGCTGATGTGCTCAACAGTATAGCATCAGTGACATATTCTTTGAAGTTCTTTTCGTTTGTCCATCGACCAGAGTCCTTTTCGTTTGTCCATCGACCAGAGTACTTCACAAGGACTAGTATGCTTCCCATTTCTACTTGATTTAACCAAGAAATAAACAAATATAGATATTTGTCAGATGTCACTAATTTTAACACACACTTTACAACTTTAAGTGCAGACAAAGTTACACAGCCAACATCTCTATTTAAAAAATACATTTAAACAATATTTGTTTAAAGTAAAATACAAATACAGCAAAAGTTTTCAACCAAATACAGAAACTACTGAATCAAACGGAAGTAAAACAGGTACGAAATATATTTTCACATATACAGTTATACTCTCAAATTACGACAAGCAAAACAAAAATACATATGCAGTGTTAACATAAATCATATAAAAAATACATATCCAGTGTTAACATTAAGCATATCAAAAAATACATCTGGAGCATACCGAATTTGTAATTTGACATGTTTTATATATATATATATATATATATATATATATTTGTCAAATGTCACTTGTTATAACATGCACTTTTCAGATTTAAGTGCAAACAAAGTTACACAGCCAATATCTCAATTTAAAAAATACATTTACACAACATTTGCTTAAAGTAAAATATCTTTTCAAATAGACATTTATACTATAGAATTCAGACAACAAAACAAAAATACATATGCAGTGTTAACATTAACCTTATCAAAAATACATATGCGGTGTTACCACTAAGCACATCAAAAATACATATGGAGCAGATAATATATACTTTGATACGGGTTCATAGAATATCATCAAATTCAACATCTAAATTCGATCATTCATTTATCTAGTATTTCAGAAAATAATTGAGTAATCTTCAATTCGAAAGTTGTTTACAATTTGTTCAATTGTTAAAACAATCAAAATAACAACAAACGATCCTCAAAACAATAGTCGAATACTGAATTTTTTACACTTGAAACAACTTTTAAGCTGAAATTTGCAACAGATAGTTGAATTCCAATTTTACTGTTGCATTGATTCTAACTCAAATTTCTTTTATAATTTTTTCACATACAAATTTACGACAACAACAAAAACTCGATAGGCACATCAGTAATGGTTATAAAAAATTGAACTGAATAAGAATAATGATTATGTACCTTAAACAGTAGTAATGGTTGAATTTTCAACTGACAGTTGAATTCAAACAAATGGAACATAAGAATCAACAATTGAATTTGATTCAAACAAACTACTGCCTCGTTTTGCAATTGCTGTTGATTTTGAAGAAGAATCAGTCCAATTTAATTCAGCAACAGCAATGCTTAAATTTCCAAAACAGGGTTGGTTTAGAACAAATTGCTAAGAAAAATGCAGTTGTTAATGGAGAAAAACTAAAATTTGAATTTTTGTAAACGTTTTGTGAAGATATAACGGAAATCACATTTTTTAAGAGTTTTAAATGAAAAAGGAATCTATAAATTAACTTGATTGGTAATTATACCATATGTAGCTCAACTAATTTCAGTTAATTAAGGGCAGTAAATATTGTATATGTATTTTTACAGCAATATTTTTAAGAAATACAAAATATAAGTTGCTATAAAATGTAATTATGA
>NW_025891070.1:0-17600 GCF_002878395.1 Capsicum annuum
AAAATTCCATTTTTTAGGAGGGTCCTGAATAGAAAGTAAAATCCCATTTTTCAAAACCCTCCTGAAAAATATGATATAACTTTTTGTTCAGGACCCTCCTGAAAAATGGGATTTTACTTTCTATTTAGGACCCTCCTGAAAAATGGGATTTTACTTTCTGCTCAGGATCCTCATTAAAAATAGGATTACTTTCTGTTCAGGACCCACCTAAAAAATGGGACTTTACTTTCTGTTTGGGACCCTCCTGAAAAATGGGAGATTACTTTCTGTTCAGGACCCACTCGGATAATAGAATTTTATTTTCTGTCCAAGACCCTGCTAAAAAATGGGATTTTACATTTTGTTCGGGATTCTCCTTAAGAATAGGATTTTACTTTATGTCCAAGACCCACCTTAATAATAGGACTTTATTTTATGTTCGGGACACTCCTTAAAAATAGGACTTTACTTTCTGTTCAGGACCCTACTAGAAAATGGAAATTTACAATATGTTCTGGACCCTCCTGAAAAATAGAATTTTACCTCCTGTTTAGGACCCACCTGAGAAATGGGATATCACTTTATGTTCAGGACCCTCCTGAAAAATGAGACTTTACTTTCAGTTCAGGACCTTCCTAAAAAAAAGCAATTTACTCTGTTCAGGACACTCCTGGAAAATAGGATTTTACTTTCTATTCAGGACCCTCTTGAAAAATGGAATTTTTACATTTTGTTCAAGACCCTCCTGAAAATTGGGATTCTACTTTATATACAAAACCCGTCTAAAAAAATGGGATTTTACTTTCTGTTCAGGACCCACCTAAAAAATGGGATTTTACTTTTGGCTCAAGACCGTCCTGAAAAATGGGAGTTTACTTTTGTTCAGGACCCTCTTAAAAATAGGATTTTAATTTCTATTCAGGACCCTCCTGAAAAATGAGACTTTACTTTCGATCAAGACCAACCTGAAAATGAGACTTTACTTTTGTTTAGGACTCTCCTGAAATATAGTATTTTACTTTTTTTTAGGACCCTCCTAAAAAATGGGATTTTACTTACTGTTCAGGACACTTTTAAAAAATAGGATTTCACTTTCTGTTCATGACCCTCTAGATATATGAGATTTTACTTTCTTTCAGGACCCTCCTAAAAAATGGGATTTTACTTTCTTTTCAGGACCCTCTTGAAAAATAGGACTTTATTTTCTATTAAGGACTTTCCTGAAAAATGGGACTTTATTTTCTGTTTAGGACCCTCTTGAAAAATGGGACATTTCTTTCTGTTCAGGACTCTCCTGAAAATTAGGATTTTACATTCTATTTAGGACCCTTCTGCAAAATGGGAATTTACTTTCTGCTCAGGACCCTCTTAAAAAATGGTATTTTACTTTTTCTTCAGGACCCTCCTGAAAAATGGGATTTTGCTTACTGTTCAGGATAATCCTGATAAATGGGATTTTACTTACTGATCAGGATACTCTTGATAAATAGGATTTCACTTTCTGTTCATGACCCTCCTGATAAATGGGATTTTACTTTGTTTTCAGGACCCTCCTGAAATTGAGATTTTACTTTCTGTTCAGGACCCTGTTGACAAATAGGATTTTACTGTCTATTCAAAACTCTTCAAAAAATGGGACTTTACTTTCTGTTCAGGCCCCTACTAAATATGGGACTTTGTTTTCTGCTCAGGATCCTCCTAAAAAATGGGACTTTATTTTCTGTTCAAGACCCTCTTTAAAAATGGGACTTTACTTTTTGTTCAGGACGCTCCTGAAATATAGGATTTTACATTTTGTTCAGGGCCCTCTTGGAAAATGGGAATTTACCTTCTGCTCTGGACCCTTCTGAAAACTAAGACCTTACTTTCTATTCAAGACCCTCCAGGAAAATGGGATTTAACCCTTTGTTCAGTTCCCTCCTAAAAAATAGGAATTAACCTCCTGTTCAGGATGCTCCTAAAAATATGATTTTAACTTCTGTTTAGGATCCTCCTGTAAAATAGAATTTTACCTTCTGTTCAGGACCCTCCAAAAAATGGGATTTTACCTTCTATTCATGACCCTCTTGACAAATAAGATTTTACTTTCAGTTCAAGACCCTCATGAAAAATTGGATTTTACTTTCTATTTAGAACCTTTCTGAAAAATGTGATTTTACTTTCTTTCCAGGATCCTTCTGAAAAATGGGACTTTACTTTTTGTCCATGACCCTCCTGGAAAATGTGACTCTACTCTCTGTTCAGAACCCTCCTGGAAAATATAATTTATCTTTCTATTTAGGACCATCCTGAAAAATGGGATTTTACTTTCTATTCAGGACCCTCTTGAAAAATGGGATTTAACTCTATGTTCAGGAACCTCCTGAAAAAATGGGATTTTACTTTCTGTTCAGGATCGTCCTTAAAAATAGGAATACTTTCAGGACCCTCCTGAAAAATGGGACTTTACTTTCTTTTTAGGACCCTCCTGAAAAATGGGACTTTACTTTTTGTTCAGGACCCTCTTGGATAATTAGATTTTATTTTCTATCCTGGACCCTCCTGAAAAATGGGATTTTACTTTTTCTTCAAGACTCTCTTGAAAAATAGGATTTATTTTATGTCCAACATCCTCCTGAAAAGTGAGAATTTACTTATGTTCAGGACACTCCGGAAAAAAGGGACTTTACTTTCCATTTAGGACCCTTCTGGAAATGGAAATTTACAATATGTTCAGGACCCTCCTGAAAATTGGGACTTTATATTCTGTTCAAGAACCACCTGAAAAATGCGATTTTACTTTCTGTTCAGAACCCTCCTGAAAAATGGGACTTTACTTTTGTTCAGGACCCTCATGAAAATGAGACTTTACTTTTGTTCAGAACTTTCCTGGAAAATGGTATTTTACTTTTTGTTAAGAAGCCTCCTGTAAAATGAGATTTTACTTACTGTTCAGGACACTCATAAAAAATAGGATTTCACTTTTTTTTTCATGACCCACCTGATAAATGGGATTTTACTTTCTTTTAAGGACCCTCCTGAAAAATGAGATTTTACTTTCTGTTCAGGACCCTCCTGAAAAATGGGATTTTACTTTCTATTCAAAACCCTCCAAAAAATGGGACTTTATTTTCTGTTCAGGACCTTGCTGAAAAATGGGACTTTTTTTCTATTCAGGACCCTCCTTAAAAATGGTACTTTATTTTCTGCTCATCATCCTCCTGAAAAATAGAATTTTACATTTCGTTCAGGACCCTCCTTGAAATGAGATTTAATTTTATGCTCAGAAGCCTCCAAATAAATGAGACTTTACTTTCTATTTAGGCCCCTACTGAAAAATGGGATTTAATCTTCTTCTCAAGACCCTCCGGAAAAATATGAATTTACTTACTGTTCCGGATGCTCCTGAAAAATAAGATTTTACTATCTGTTCAGGACCCTTCTGTAAAATAGGATTTTACCTTCTGTTCAGGACCCCCCTTATAAAATAGGATTTTACCTTCTGTTCAGGACCCCCCTGAAAATGGGATTTTAACTTTTAGTTCAGGACCCTCCTGAAAAATTGGATTTTACTTAATGTCTAGGACCCTTCTGAAAAATGGGATATTACTCTATGTTAAGGACACTCCTGAAAAATGGGACTATACTTTCTGTTCAGGACCCTCCTGGAAAATAGAAATTTAAATTATGTTCAGGACCCTCCTGAAAAATGGAATTTTACCTTCTATTCAGGACTCTCCTAAAAAATGGGATATCACTTTATGTTCAGGACCCTCCTGAAAAATGAGACTTTGCTTTCTGTTCAGGGCCCTCCTGAAAAAAGGGAATTTGCTCTCTTCAGGACCCTTCTGGAAAATGAGATTTTCCTTTCTATTCAGGACACTCCTGAAATATAGGATTTTACTATTTGTTCAGGACCCTCCTCAAAAAGTGGATTTTACTTTATATACAGGACTCTCTTAGAAAATAGGATTTTACTTTCTATTCAGGACCCTCCTAAGAAATGGAATTTTACTTCCTGTTCAGTACCCTCCTGAAAAATAGGATTTTACTTTCTGTTCAGGACCCTCCTAAAAAGTGGTACTTTACTTTTGTTCAGGACCTACCTGAAAATGGGAATTTCTTTTTGTTCAGGAGTCTCCTGAAAAATGGTATTTTACTTTTTGTTCAGGACCCTCCTGAAAAATGAGATTTTACTTTCTGTTCAGCATCCTCCTGAAAAATAGGACTACTTTCTCTTCAGAACCCTCCTGAAAAATAAGATTTAACTTTTTGTTCAGGACTCTCCTGAAAAATAGGATTTTACCCGTCATTTAGGACCCTCCTGAAAAATGGGATTTTACTTTTTGCTCAGGATCCTCCTTAAAAATAGGATTACTTTCTGTTCAGGACCCACCTAAAAAATGAGACTTTACTTTCTGTTTAGGAACCTCCTGAAAAATGGGACATTACTTTCTGTTCAGGTCCTACCTTGATAATTGGATTTTATTTTCTGTCCAAGACCCTGCTGAAAATGGGATTTTACATTTTGTTCAAGACCCTCCTTAAAAATGAGATTTTACTTTATGTCCAAGACCCTCCTTAAAAATGGGACTTTACTTTATGTTCAGGACACTCCTGAAAAATGGGATTTTACTTTCTGTTCAGATCCTATTAGAAAATGGAAATTAACATTATGTTCTGCACCCTCCTATAAAATAGAATTTTACCTTCTGTTTAGGACCCTCCTGAGAAATGGGATATCACTTTATGTTCAGGACCCTCCTAAAAAATGGGACTTTTTTTCTGTTCAGGACCCTCTTGAAAAAAGGGAATTTACTCTGTTCAGGACACTCATGAAAATGGGATTTTACTTTCTATTCAGGACCCTCCCGAAAAATGGGATTTTACATTTCGTTCAAGACCCTCCTGAAAATTGGGATTCTACTTTATATACAGAACCCGTCTGAAAAATTGGATTTTACTTTCTATTCACGACCCTTCTGAAAAATGAGATTTTAATTTCTGGTCAGGACCCTTCTGTAAAATAGGATTTTACCTTCTGTTCAGGACCCCCCTTATAAAATAGGATTTTACCTTCTGTTCAGGACCCCCCTGAAAATGGGATTTTAACTTTTAGTTCAGGACCCTCCTGAAAAATTGGATTTTACTTAATGTCTAGGACCCTCCTGAAAAATGGGATATTACTCTATGTTAAGGACACTCCTGAAAAATGGGACTATACTTTCTGTTTAGGACCCTCCTGGAAAATGGAAATTTACATTATGTTCAGGACCCTCCTAAAAAATAGAATTTTACCTTCTATTTAGAACTCTCCTAAAAAATGGGATATCACTTTATGTTCAAGACCCTCCTGAAAAATGAGACTTTACTTTCTGTTCAGGACCCTCCTGAAAAAAGGGAATTTGCTCTGTTCAGGACCCTTCTAGAAAATGAGATTTTACTTTCTATTCAGGACACTCCTGAAATATAGGATTTTACTATTTGTTCAGGACCCTCCTCAAAAAGTGGATTTTACTTTATATACAGGACTCTCCTAGAAAATAGGATTTTACTTTCTATTCAGGACCCTCCTGAAAAATGAAATTTTACTTCCTGTTCAGTACCCTTCTAAAAATAGGATTTTACTTTCTGTTCAGGACCCTCCTAAAAAATGGTACTTTACTTTTGTTCAGGACCTACCTGAAAATGGGAATTTCTTTTTGTTTAGGAGTCTCATGAAAAATGGTATTTTACTTTTTGTTCAGGACCCTCCTGAAAAATGGGATTTTACTTTCTGTTCAGCATCCTCCTTAAAAATAGGACTACTTCCTCTTCAGAACCCTCCTGAAAAATAAGATTTTACTTTCTATTCAGGTCTCTCCTGAAAAATGGGATTTTACCCGTCATTTAGGACCCTCCTGAAAAATGGGATTTTACTTTCTGCTCAGGATCCTCCTTAAAAATAGGATTACTTTCTGTTCAGGACCCACCTAAAAAATAAAACTTTACTTTCTGTTTAGGACTCTCCTGAAAAATGGGACATTACTTTCTGTTCAGGTCCCACCTTGATAATTGGATTTTATTTTCTGTTTAAGACCCTGCTGAAAAATGGGATTTTATATTTTGTTCAGGACCCTCCTTAAAAATGAGATTTTACTTTATGTCCAAGACCCTCCTTAAAAATGAGACTTTACTTTATGTTCAGGACACTCCTGAAAAATGGGAATTTACTTTCTGTTCAGGACCCTATTAGAAAATGGAAATTAACATTATGTTCTGGACCCTCCTGTAAAATAGAATTTTACCTTCTGTTTAGGACCCTCCTGAGAAATGAGATATCACTTTATGTTCAGGACCCTCCTGAAAAATGAGACTTTACTTTCAGTTCAGGACCATCCTGAAAAAAGGGAATTTACTCTGTTCAGGACACTCATGGAAAATGGGATTTTACTTTCTATTCAGGACCCTCCCGAAAAATGGGATGTTACATTTTGTTCAAGACCCTCCTGAAAACTGGGATTCTATTTTGTATACAGAACCCGTCTGAAAAATTAGATTTTACTTTCTGTTCACGACCCTTCTGAAAAATGGGATTTTACTTTCTGGTCAAGACCCTCCTGAAAAATGGGAGTTTACTTTTTGTTCAGGACCCTCCTGAAAAATGGGACTTTACTTTTTTTCAGGACTCACCTTAAAATGGGACTTTACTTACGTTCAAGACTCTCCTGAAAAATGGTATTTTACTTTTTGTTCAGGACTATCCTGAAAAATGGGATTTCACTTACTGTTTAGGACACTCTTGAAAAATTGGATTTGACTTTCTGTTCAAAACCCTCCTGATAAATGGGATTTTACTTTTTGATCAGGACCCTCCTAAAAAATGGGATTTTACTTTCTGTTCAGGTCCTTCTTGAAAAATGGGATTTTACTATCTATTCAAAACGCTCCAAAAAATGCGACTTTACTTTCTGTTCAGAATTCTCCTTAAAAATGGGACTTTGTTTTCTGTAGAGGATCCTCCTAAAAAAATGGGAGTTTATTTTCTGTTCAGGACCCTCTTGAAAAATGGGACTTTCCTTTTTATTCAGGACCCTCCTAAAAAATAGGATTTTATATTTTGTTCACGACCATCCTGGAAAATGGGAATTTACTTTCTGCTCTAGACCCTCCTGAAAAATGGGACTTTACTTTCTATTCAAGATCCTCCAGAAAAATGGGATTTAACCTTCTGTTCCGGACCCTCCTAAAAAATGGGAATTTACCTACTATTCAAGATGCTCCTGAAAAATAGGATTTTACTATCTGTTCAGGACCCTCCTGTAAAATAGGATTTTACCTTCTGTTCAGGACCCTCCAAAAAATGGGATTTGACCTTCTATTCAAGACCTGCCTGAAAAATAAGATTTTACTTTCAGTTTAGGACCCCTATGAAAAATGGGATTTTACTTTCTAATTAGCACCCTCCTGAATAATGGGATTATACTTTCTTTCCAGGATCCTTCTGAAAAATGGCTTTACTTTCTGTCCAGGACCCTCCTGGAAAATGTGACTCTACTCTCTGTTCAAAACCCTCATGGAAAATAGAAATTTTCTAACTGTTCAGGACCCTCCTGAAAAATGGGATTTTACTTTTTATTCAGGACCCTCCAGAAAATGGAATTTCACTCTATGTTCAGGACCCTCTTAAAAAAATAGGATTTTACTTTCTGTTCAGGATCGTCCTTTAAAATAGGATTACTTTCTGTTCTGGACCCTCCTGAAAAATGGGACATTACTTTCTGTTTAGGACCCTCCTGAAAAATGGGACTTTACTTTTTGTTTAGGACTCTCCTGGATAATTAGATTTTATTTTCTGTCTTGGACCCTCCTAAAAAATGAGATTTTACTTTTTGTTCAGGACCTTCCTAAAAAATGGGATTTTACTTTATGTCCAACACCCTCCTAAAAAATGGGAATTTACTTTATGTTCAGGACACTCCAGAAAAATGGGACTTTACTTTCTATTTAGGACCCTTGTGGAAAATTGAAATTTACATTATGTTCAAGACCCTCCTAAAAAATGGGATTTTACATTCTGTTCAGGACCCTCTTGAAAAATGCAATTTTACATTCTGTTCAAAACCCTCCTGAAAAATGGGACTTTACTTTTGTTCAGGACCCTTTTGAAAATTGGACTTTTCTTTTGTTCAGGACTCTCCTGAAAAATGGTAATTTACTTTTTTATCAGAACCCTCTTGAAAAATGGGATTTTATTTACTATTCAGGACACACCTAAAAAATGGAATTTCACTTTCTGTTCATGACCCACTTGATAAATGAGATTTTACTTTCTTTTCAGGACCCACCTGAAAAATGAGATTTTACTTTTTGTTCAGGATCCTCCTGAAAAGTGAGACTTTGTTTTCTGTTTAGGATCCTCCAGAAAATTAGGACTTTATTTTCTGTTTAGGATCCTCCTAAAAAATGGGACTTTACTTTTTGTTCAGGACCTCCCTGAAAAATAGGATTTTACATTCTGTTTAGGACTCTCCTTGAAATGGGAATTTACTTTTTGCTCAGGATCCTCCTGAAAAATGGGACATTACTTTCTATTCAGGACCCTCTTGAAAAATAGGATTTAACCTTTATTTCAAGACCCTCCTGAAAAATGTGAATTTACTTCCTGTTTTGGATGTTCTTAAAAAAATAGGATTTACCATCTGTTCAGCACCCTCCTGAAAAATAAAATTTTACTTTCTGTTCAGGTTCCTCCTAAAAAATAGGATTTTACTTTCTATTCAGGACCCTCTTGAAAAATGGAATTTTACTTTCGGTCCAAGATCCTTCAAAAAAATGGGACTTTACTTTCTGTCCAAGACCCTCCTGGAAATTGGGACTTTACTTTCTGTTTAGGACCTTTCTGTAAATAGAAATTTACTATATGTTCAGGACCTTCCTGAAAAAATAGGATTTTACCATCTGTTCAGGACCCTCCTAAAAAATAAAATTTTACTTTCTGTTCAGGTTCTCCTGAAAAATGGGATTTTACTTTCTGTTCAGCATTCTCTTTAAAAATAGGATTACTTTCTGTTCAGAACCCTTCTAAAAAATGCGACTATACTTTCTGTTCAGAACCCTCCTGAAAAATGGAAATATACATTATGTTCAAGACCAACCTGAAAAATGGAATGTTACCTTCTGTTCAGGACCCTCCTAAAAAATAGGATATCACTTTATGTTTAAGACCCTCCTAAAAAAAGAGAATTTACTCTGTTCAGGACACTCCTCAAAAGTGTATTTTAGTTTTCGTTTAGGTCCCTCCTAGAAAATGGGATTTCACTTACTATTCAAGACACTCTTGAAAAATAGGATTTGACTTTCTGTTCATGACCCTCCTGATAAATGGGATTTTACTTTCTATTCAGGACCCTCTTGAAAAATGGTATTTTACTGTCTATTCAAAACGCTCCAAAAGATGGGACTTTACTTTCTATTCAGGATCCTCCTGAAAAATGGGATTTTGTTTTCTTTTCAGGATCCTCCTGAAAAAATAGGACATTATTTTCTGTTCAGGACCCTCTTGAAAAATGGGACATTCCTTTTTGTTTAGGACCCTCCTAAAAAATAAGATTTTACATCTTGTTTAGGACCCTCCTGAAAAATGTGAATTTACTTTCTGCTCTAGACCCTCCTAAAAAATAGGACTTTACTTTCTATTCAGGACCCTCCAGAAAAATGGGATTTAATATTTTGTTCAGGACATTCCTAAAAAAATTAGAATTTACCTCCTGTTCAGGATGCTCATGAAAAATAGGATTTTACTATCTGTTCAGGACCCTTCTGTAAAATAGGATTTTACCTTCTATTCAGGACCCTCCAAAAAATGGGATTTGACCTTCTATTCAGGACCCGCCTGAAAAGTAAGATTTTACTTTCAGTTTAGGACCCTCATGATAAATGGGATTTTACTTTCTATTTAGGACCCTCCTGAATAATGGGATTTTACTTTCTATGCAGGATCCTTCTGTAAAATGGGACTTTACTTTCTGTCCAGGACCCTTCTGGAAAATGTGACTCTACTCTTTTTTCAGAACCCTCACGGAAAATAGAAATTTACTACCTGTTCAGGACCCTCCTGAAAAATGTGTTTTTACTTTTTATTCAGGACCCTCCAAAAAAATAGGATTTCACTCTATGTTCAGGACCCTCCTGAAAAAATAGGATTTTACTTTCTGTTCAAGATCTTCCTTAAAAATAGGATTACTTTCTGTTAGGGATCCTTCTGAAAAATGGGACTTTACTTTCTATTTAGGACCCTCCGGAAAAATGGGACTTTACTTTTTGTTCAGGACCCTTCAAGATAATTCGATTTTATTTTCTGTCCTGGACCCTCCTAAAAAAAGAGATTTTACTTTTTGTTTAGGACCCTCCTGAAAAATGGGATTCTAATTTATGTCCAACACCCTCCTAAAAAATGGGAATTTACTTTATGTTCAGGACACTCCGAAAAAATAGGACTTTACTTTCTGTTTAGGACCCTCCTGGAAAATGGAAATTTACATTATGTTCATTACCCTTCTAAAAATTAGGATTTTACATTCTGTTCAGGACCCTACTGAAAAACGCAATTTTACATTCTGTTCAGGAACCTCCTGAAAAATGGGACTTTACTTTTGTTCAAGACCCTTTTAAAAATTGGACTTTTCTTTTGTTCAGGACTCTCCTAAAAAATGGTATTTTACTTTTTTTTTTCAGAACCCTCCTGAAAAATAGGATTTTACTTACTATTTAGGACACTCCTAAAAAATGGGATTTCACATTCTGTTTATGACCCACCTGATAAATGGGATTTTATTTTCTTTTCAGGATCCACTTGAAAAATGAGATTTTACTTTTTGTCTAGGACCCTTCTGAAAACTGAGACTTTGTTTTCTGTTCAGGACCCTACTGAAAATTAGGACTTTATTTTCTGTTCAGGATCCTCCTAAAAAATGGGACTTTACTTTTTGTTGAGGCCCTCCCTAAAAAACAGGATTTTACATTCTTTTCAGGACTCTCCTTGAAATGGGAATTTACTTTTTTCTCAGGACCCTCCTGAAAAATGGAACATTACTTTCTATTCAGGACCCCCATGAAAAATAGGATTTAACCTTCTTTTCAAGACCCTCCTGAGAAATGTGAATTTACTTCTTGTTTTGGATGCTCCAGAAAAATAGGATTTTACCATCTGTTCAGGACCCTCCTGAAAAATAAAATTTTACTTTCTGTTCAGGTTCTCCTGAAAAATGGGATTTTACTTTCTATTCAGGACCCTCTTGAAAAATAAGATTTTACTTTCGGTCCAAGATCCTTCAACAAATGGGACTATACTTTCTGTGCAAGACCCTCCTGGAAATTGGGACTTTACTTTCTATTTAGGACCCTCCTTTAAATAGAAATTTACTATCTGTTCAGGACCCTCCTAAAAAATAGGATTTTACTTTCTATTCAGGAACCTCCTGAAAAATGGGATTTCACTCTATGTTCAGGACCCTCCTGAAAAATGGGATTTTACTTTCTATTCAGGACCCTTCTAAACAATGGAATTTTACTTTCTGTTCGCTACACTCCTGAAAAATAGGATTTTATTTTCTGTTTAGGACCCTCCTACAAAATGGGACATTACTTTTGTTCAGGACCCACCTAAAAATGGGAATTTCCTTTTGTTCAGGACTCTCCTGAAAATGGTATTTTATTTTTTGTTCAGGACCCTGCTAAAAAATGGGCTTTTACTTTCTGTTCAGCATCCTCCTTACAAATAGGATTACTTTTTGTTCAAAACCCTCCTAAAAAATATGACTTTACTTTATGTTCAGGACCCTCCTGAAAAATGGGACTTTACTTTCTGTTCAAGACCCTCTTGAAAAATGGGACTTTACTTTCTGTTCAGGACCCTCCTAAGAAATAGGATTTTACTTACTATTCACAACACTCCTAAAAAACAGGATTTCACTTTCTATTCATGACCCTCCTGATAAATGGGATTTTACTTTCTTGTCAAGACCCTCCTGAAAAATGGGATTTTACTTTCTGTTTAAGACCCTCATGAAAAATGGGATTTTACTTTCTATTCAAAACACTCCAAAAAATGGGACGTTACTTTCTTTTCAGGACCCTCCTAAAAATGGGACTTTGTTTTCTGTTCAGGACCCTTCTGAAAAATGGGTCTTTATTTTCTGTTCAGGATCCTCCTAAAAAATGGGACATTACTTTCTGTTCAGGACCTTCCTGAAAAATGGGACTTTACTTTCTATTACGGACCCTCCTGTAAAATGAGATTTAACCATCCGTTCAGAACCCTCCTAAAAAATGTGAATTTACCTCCTTTTTGAGATGCTCCTAAAAAATAGGATTTTACCATATGTTCAAGACCCTTCTGTAAAATAGGATTTTACCTTCTGTTCAGGACTCCCCTAATAATGGGATTTTACCTTCTGTTCAGAACCCTCCTAAAAAATAAAATTTTACGTTCCGTTCAGGTTCTTCCTGAAAAATAGGATTTTACTTTCTATTTAGGATCCTTCTGAAAAATGGGATTTTACTTTCTATCCAGGATTCTGCTGAAAAATAGGACTTTACTTTCTGTCCAAGACCCTCCTGGAAAATGGGACTTTACTGTTTTTTCAGGACCTTCCTATGAACAAAAATTTACTATCTATTCAGGACCCTCCTGAAAAATGGGATTTTACTTTCTATTCAGGACCTTCCTGGAAAATGGGATTTTACTTTCTGTTCAGCATCCTCCTTAAAAATAGGATTTTTTTTCTGTTCAGAACCCTCTGGAAAAATGGGACTTTACTTTATGTTCAGGACCCTCCTGGATAATTAGATTTTATTTTCTGTACTCGACCCACCTAAAAAATAAGATTTTACTTTTTGTTCAGGACACTCCTCAAAAATGGGATTTTACTTTATGTCCATCACCCTCCTGAAAAATGGTAATTTACTTTATGTTCAGACACTTCAGAAAAATAGGGCTTTACTCTCTGTTTAGGACCCTCCTTGAAAATAGAAATTTACATTATGTTTAGGACCCTCCTAAAAAATGGGATTTTACATTCTGTTCAGGACCCTCCAGAAAAATACAATTTTACATTCTTTTCAGGACCCTCCTGAAAAATTAGATTTACTTTTGTTCAGTTCCCTCCTTAAAATTAGGCTTTTCTTTTGTTCAGGAATCTCCTGAAAAATGGTATTTTACTTATTTTCAGAACCCTCCTGAAAAATGGGATTTTACTTACTCTTCAGGATACTCCTAAAAAATGGGATTTCACTTTCTTTTAATAACCCACCTGATAAACGGGATTTTACTTTCTTTTAAGGACCCTCCTAAAAAGTAAGATTTTATTTTCTGTTCAGGACTCTCCTGAAAAATGGAATTTTACTTTTTATTTAAAACCCTCTAAAAAATAGAACTTTACTTTCTGTTCAGGACCCTCCTGAAAAGTGAGACTTTGTTGTCTGTTCAGGACCCTTTTAAAAAATGGGACTTTATTTTTTGTTTGGGATCCTCCTAAAAAATGGGACTTTACTTTTTGTTCAGGACCTCCCTGAAATATAGGATTTTACATTTTGTTCAGGACCCTCTTTGAAATGAGAATTTACTTTTTTCTCAGGACCCTCCAGAAAAATGGAACATTATTTTCAATTCAGGACCCTCCTAAAAAATGGGACATTATTTTCAATTCAGGACCCTCTTGAAAAATGGGATTTAACCTTCTTTTCAATACCCTCATGAAAAATGTGAATTTACTTCCGGTTTCGGATGCTCCTAAACAATAGGATTTTACCATCTGTTCAGGACCCTCCTGTAGAATAGGATTTTACCTTCTGTTCAGGACCCCCTTAAAAAATGGGATTTTACCTTCTGTTCAGGACCCTCCTAAAAAATAAAATTTTACGTTCTGTTCAGGTTCCTCCTGAAAAATAAGATTTTACTTTCTGTTTAGGACCCTCCTGAAAAATGGGATTTTACTTTTTATTTAAAACCCTCCAAAAAATAGGACTTTACTTTCTGTTCAGGACTCTCCTGAAAAGTGAGAATTTGTTTTCTGTTCAGGACCCTTCTGAAAAATAGGACTTTATTTTTTGGTCAGGATCCTCCTGAAAAATGGAACTTTACTTTTTGTTCAGGACCTCCCTGAAAAATAGGATTTTACATTCTATTCAGGACCCTCTTTGAAATGGGAATTTATTTTTTCTCAGGACCCTCCTGAAAAATGGGATTTAACCTTCTTTTCAATACCCTCCTGAATAATGTGAATTTACATCCTGTTTTGGATGCTCCTTAAAAATAGGATTTTACCATCTGTTCAGGACCCTCCTGTAGAATAGGATTTTACCTTCTATTTAGGACCCCCTTAAAAAATGGGATTTTACCTTCTGTTTTGCACCCTCCTGAAAAATAAAATTTTACTTTCTGTTCAGGTTCCTCCTGAAAAATGGATTATACTTTCAATTCAGGACCTTCCAAAAAAATGGGATTTTAGTTTCTGTCCAGGATCCTTCTGAAAAATGGGACTTTACTTTCTGTCCAAGACCCTCTTGGAAATTGGGACTTTACTTTCTGTTCAGGACCCTCCTGTAAATAGAAATTTACTATCTGTTCATGACCTTCCTGAAAAATAGGATTTTACGTTCTATTCAGGGTCCTCCTGAAAAATGGAATTTCACTCTATGTTCAGGACCCTCCTGAAAAATGGGATTTTACTTTTTGTTCAGCATTTACCTTAAAAATTGGATTACTTTCTGTTTAGAACCCTCCTAAAAAATGTGACTTTTCTTTATCTTCAGAACCCTTTTGAAAAATGGGACTTTACTTTATGTTCAGGACCCTCATGAAAAATGGGACTATACTTTCTGTTCAGGACCCTCCTTAACAATAGGATTTTTTATTCTGTCCAGGACCCTCCTGAAAATGGGATTTAACTTTTAGTTCAGGACCCTCCTAAAAAATGGGATTTTACTTTATGTCCAGGACCCTCCTGAAAAATGGGACTTTACTTTATGTTCAGGACACTCCTTAAAAATGGGACTATACTTTCTATTCAGAACCCTTCTAAAAAATAGAAACTTACATTATGTTCTAGACCCTCCTGAAAAATGGAATTTTACCTTTTTTTTAGGACCTTCTAAAAAATGGGATATTACTTTATGTTTAGGACCCTCCTGAAAAATGATACTTTACTTTCGATTCAGGACCCTCCTAAAAAAAGAGAATTTAGTCTGTTCAAGACCCTCCTGTAAAATGGAATTTTACTTTCTATTCAGGACCCTCCTTAACAATAGGATTTTATATTCTATCCAGGACCCTCCTGAAAATGGGATTTAACTTTTAGTTCAAGACCCTCCTAAAAAATGGGATTTTACTTTATGTCCAGAACCATCCTGAAAAATGGGACTTTACTTTATGTTCAGGACACTCCTTAAAAATGGGACTATACTTTCTGTTCAGAACCCTTCTAAAAAATAGAAACTTACATTATGTTCTAGACCCTCCTGAAAAATGGAATTTTACCTTTTTTTCAGGACCTTCTAAAAAATGGGATATTACTTTATGTTTAGGACCCTCCTGAAAAATGAGACTTTACTTTCTGTTCAGGACCCTCCTAAAAAAAGAGAATTTAGTCTGTTCAAGACCCTCCTGTAAAATGGAATTTTACTTTCTATTCAGGACACTCCTAAAAAATAAGATTTTACTTTTTCTTCAGGACCCTCCTAAAAAATTGAATTTTACTTTAAATACTGGCCCCTCCAGAATAATGGGATTTTACTTTCTATTCAGGATTTTCCTAAAAAATAGAATTTTACTTTCTGTTCAGTACCCTCCTGAAAAGTTGGATTTTACTTTCTGTGACTTTACTGTATCTTTAGGACCCTTTTGAAAAATGGGACTTCACTTTATGTTCAGGACCCTCCTGAAAAATGGGACTTTACTTTCTGTTCAGGTCTCTCCTTGAAAATATGGTTTTATATACTTTCCAGGACCCTCCTGAAAATGGGATTTAACTTTTAGTTCAGGACCCTCCTAAAAATTGGGATTTTATTTTATGTCCAGGACCATCATAAAAAATGGGACTTTACTTTATTTTTAGGACGCTCCTGAAAAATAGGACTATACTTTCAGTTCAAAACCCTCCTAGAAAATGGAAATTTAGATTATGTTCAAGACCCTCCTGAAAAATAGAATTTTACCTTTTGTTCAGGACCTTCGTAAAAAATGGGATATCACTCTATGTTTAAGACCCTCCTGAAAAATGAAACTTTACTTTCTGTTCTGGAGCCTCCTGAAAAAAGGGAATTTAGTCTGTTCAGGACCCTCCTGGAAAATGAGATTTTACTTTCTATTTAAGACACTCCTGAAAAATAATATTTTACTTTTTGTTTAGGACCCTCCTAAAAATTGGATTTTACTTTATGTACTGGCCCCTCCTGAAAAATGGGATTTTACTTTCTATTGACTTTCCTGAAAAATGGAATTTTAATTTCTGTTCAGTACCCTCCCAAAAAATTGGATTTTACTTTCTGTTTAGTACCCTCCTAAAAAATGGGACTTTACTTTTGTTCAGGACCCACCTGACAATGGGAATTTAGTTTTGTTCAGGACTCTCCTGAAAAATGGTATTTTACTTTTTGTTGAGGACTCTCCTAAAAATTGGGATTTTCTTTCTGTTCAGTATCCTCCTTAAAAATAGGATTACTTTTTATTCAGAACTCTCCTAAAAAATCTGACTTAACTTTATGTTCAGGACCCTCCTGAAAAATGGGCCTTTACTTTCTGTTCAGGACCATCCTGAAAAATGGGACTTTACTTTCTGTTCAGGACCCTCCTGACAAATAGGATTTTTACTTACTATTCAGGACACTCCTGAAAAATAGGATTTCACTTTCTGTTCATGACCCTCCTAAAAAAAATGGGATTTTACTTTCTTTTCAGGACCCTCCTGAAAAATGGGATTTTACTATCTGTTTAGGACCCTCCTAAAAAATAGGATTTTTCTTTCTATTAAAAATGCTCCAAAAAATGGGACTTTACTTTCTGTTCAGGACCCTCCTGAAAAATGGCACTTTATTTTCTGTTCAGGACCCTCTTGAAAAATGGGTCTTTATTTTTTGTTCAGGATCCTCCTGAAAAATGGGACTTTAATTTCTGTACAGGACCTTCCTAGAAAATAGGAATTTATTTTCCGCTCAGGACCATCCTGACAAATGGGACTTTACTTTCTCTTCAGGACTCTCCTGAAAAATGGGATTTATCGTTCAGTTGAATACCCTCCTAAAAATGTGAATTTACCTCCTAATTTAGATGCTTCTGGAAAATAGAATTTTACCATCTGTTCATGACCCTACTGTAAAATAGAATTTTACCTTCTGTTCAGGACCCCCCTAGAAATGGGATTTTAGCTTCTTTTCAGGACTCTCCTAAAAAATAAAATATTACTTTCCGTTCAGGTTCCTCCTCAAAAATGAGATTTTTACTTTCTGTTCAGGACCTATCTGAAAAATGGGATTTTACTTTCTATCCAGGATTCTTCTGAAAAATAGGACTTTACTTTCTGTCAAAGACCCTCCTGGAAAATGGGACTTTACTGTCTATTCAGGACCCTCCTATAAATAAAAATTTACTATCTATTCAGGACCCT
>NW_025891071.1:0-1006 GCF_002878395.1 Capsicum annuum
AATTAGCATAATCATCAATGTTTTTACACTAATATGAGATCAACAGTCCTTATCGACCTCGTATTCTATTTCCCTAATGATCTTTTTCCACCTATGCTGAATTTCCATCTAATGGACTTTGCCAAGAAATTAAATCTAACCTGGAAGAACTGATGAGAGGTAAAGTTCAAGTTAGGTTTAAAGGTCCGTCAACATTATATTCCACAAACACTTTGTCCCTCCAGTCATGAAGTGGCAGTGATGTAACCCAAGGGCCTGGCCAATTAGTCAATGAAGTATAAGAATCATGAGTTTTTATGTTCAAATCTCAGCAAAGACAAAAAACTAGGCGATTCCTTTCCATTTATCCAAGTTATAGTGGACAAAGTTACCTGATACATGAGTTGGTAGAAGTTAACAAATACCCATGGAATTGGTGGAGGTGCAAGCAAATCAAAAAGAGTGGTAGTGATGTAGAAAGGTGGTGAAGTGTCCACGAAACTCAAGTGGATGATCTTGAATTGAACCTTTCATGTGCCTTAAAGTTACTATAGATAGAGAAGTACAACTACTTTCTTTAATGGCTCAACTACTGTCACACCCCTTTTTACGTACTCCAAAAGATTTATATTTTTTAGTTCGAAAGGGTTTTATTATTTAAGTGACAAGAAATGAAAATTTGTTTCGAAAAAGGATTATTTACATTTTTTACTCAGAGTCGCCACTTGATATAATCTAGTGTGCCAAGTCACCATTGGAAAAATCCTTTTCAAAAACCATTGGACTCTTTAAACTAGTTTGCGAACAGAGACTCCGGTTAAGGAATTCTGTTGACTGAGGGGAAGGTGTTAGGCACCCCTCGATCCCGTGGTTCACCCACGGTCGCTTGGTAGAGTGTATCAACTATTTTGGCATTACGAAATGTATAAACCACACAAAAAGCACGCAAAATAATCAAACAATAAACAAAACAAAACAAGTCAAAAAATGTAAAGTCCAGTCCAATTATACAGTCCAAAAATAAATA
>NW_025891071.1:1106-3117 GCF_002878395.1 Capsicum annuum
AAGGAATTCTGTTGACCAAGGGGAAGGTGTAGGCACCCCTCGATCCCATGGTTCACCCACGGTCGCTTGGTAGAGTGTATCAACTATTTTGGCATTACGAAATGTATAAACCACACAAAAAGCACGCAAAATAATCAAACAATAAACAAAACAAAACAAGTCAAAAAATGTAAAGTCCAGTCCAATTATACAGTCCAAAAATAAATAATGCGGAAATATAAATCTATTCTACCCTAGACTAATCCTATACTACGCTCTACTGCTTCACCCGACGCCTCGGGCCTTCACCACGAACATCTTCCAAGTACAAGGTACTTCGGGGCATTCCCCGGTGAATAAATATATACAGATCCTTCGGGGCATTCCCCGGCCAAATGAGTACAATTTAAACTTTTCGTGCAATAAGGTAGAAAGTACCATTCATACACATATTCAAACACTCCAACAAATTGTTATTCCTAAATTTGCCTACCCGGCCTACGTTTGCCTACGCTTTTGCCGGTCTTATCATGATACTACTGCATTTCAACCATATTTATATTTAAACCAAATTAAACCAAAAGTCTTTAATCAATCCAAATTCACCATTTTATCAAATTCTCAATTCCGACCCAATTTTCATTTTAATACTAAATTTTCGCAATTCACCATTTCTATTTCAACGACCCACAATCACTTTTCAACGAAATTAAACAATGAGTCAATATCAAAATAACAACCTATCACCAATCCAGACAACATGCATTCATCACCAACAAGTATAAAAAAACACCCGAAGCTTAATCCAAACATAAAAGCATAGTAAACAATAAAATAGAAGAGGAAAAGAGTAGAATTGGACCTTTCGATAGTTGATTTCATTGATAATAACATTTAAGAAGGCCCGGGCTTCAGAACTTGGAACAGAACCTCAATAGTGACGAATCCCAACTCCGATATTAAAGAATTGCACCACAAAAGTGATTAAGACCAACAAAAAACCAATCCCCAAAACAGGAACGACACCCGATGAAGTACCAAAGCCCAATCCCGATGACGAGATACAAAAGTATATAAAACCAGAAATTCCAATATTCCAGATCGAAACTCAAAAATTTTTCTGATTCAAATATTATTTGGATGAAAAGAATAGATTTGCATTCCGAATCCGTGAATTAAACCTCGACCAACGAGCAAAACCTCAACAACACCAAACTCGACCCCAAATCTCGCAACTCTGTACGTTGATAAACCACAATTCAATCGGCGAAGATCAAGAAGAAGAGATGGGATTTTGGTCCAAAAATAGAAGAAAACAGGGGAGGGGCTCAATTAATTAGCTATTTTTGTTGCTGTTTCAGTGTTTTTGGGATGGGATGGGACTGTCAGCTTCACCGGAAGGATCGATTTTGAGTGTTTTTCGGCCGAAGAAGGCATTTTCCGGTGAGATTTTCGCTGGAACAGTAGTTCCCCGCCTTTTTGTTTCCTCTCTCGCGCAAATATTCCTCAATTCTCTCTAAGTTTTCCTCACTCCGATCTTCAAGTCTGTCCCTTAGATGATCAAATTCAAGTCCGAATTTTAAACATCATTCTTAATGGCAAACTCCGACCATCAACCACCCAAACTACAACCCACATCATCACCACCGTGATTTTAGATCCAATGAACTCCACCACTAAAACACTGCAACAGCCATCTCACAACACCACCGAAGCTCAACGACGATGAAACTGTACAAACAAACTTCGACGAAGCTCAAATGGAAATAACCAACAACGTTATCGTCACTACTAGAAATGACGAAAACTAGCCATCAATATCCAGATCTGGAGAATGTGAGAATTAATAGGTGTTGGTATAAATGGGTATTTTTATTGATGATTTAAAATTATAAAAATAGGTCTGTGTTTAAGGGGGCAGAATAGTGTTGTTTGTTGTGTCAATTGATTAAAATAAGGAAAGAAATTGCTGGAATGTGGGTGATAATGGAGGAAATGACTCTTGGTTGATGGAGAAAGGAGAAAATTCTAT
>NW_025891072.1:0-6256 GCF_002878395.1 Capsicum annuum
CAAAATATAAAAGAATCTTTTTAATTTCTTGACTTGGTTCCAAAATGGAGGTACAGTCGAGTTCAATACACTTATGTTAACCTTGTCTCTGTGACGCCGTCTAGTAAGTTGTGCTTCTCTAGCCCGTATTGTTGAGAAAAGGGCGAATTTCCGCACAATTAGAACTTCTAGACACACAAGTTCAACATAAGGTTATTAAATCTTTGACAGGCCCCATGTTTGGGTAAAAGAGTCCATACAGTCATAAAACTACTTAAGATTCTTTTCTATTTCGGTTGGTGCTTTGGTTCGGTCTTCCGACTTAGGTTTAATCCGATATTATTATATGGTCTGGTAGGCTGAGTGGCATACCCCAGCCTAAGAGATCCTGTAAATATTATTATTATTATTATTATTATTATTATTATTATTATTATTATTATCAACAAATTATTTTGAGATAAGCATTCAGTATCTCTTAACTATGGTCAAAGTGCTACGACATACTCCAACTCTACGGGGGTCTTATTACCCTTGAACTCAATTTTAGCATATTTTTTACACTCTTTTGTGCTGATGTGACACCTTGCGCGAAGTTAAACGTCGAGGGGTGTGAAGGACTGTCATGTATCACGTTAGCTAAAAAGATTGATAAAAATACACTAAAATTTAGTTCAGAGAATAATAAGACTTCCATATAGTTGGAGTATGTATCGTAGCGAATTTGGTGATAGGTCAAAGGATACTAAATGCTTATCTCAATTATTTTTGTAATAAAAAGTCACTCGATTTTATTGTAGGCATGCATTACAAAAAAGTCACTAAACAACATTGAGTATCTGAAATATCACTCGTTTTTACCTAATTTTCATTGAAAGTATCTTATTTTGTTTCCTTTAGTTAGGGCATTCTATAATAATTAAATAAAAGTTGAGCTGACTTTTCTTATTATAAAAATAGTTCATGACATTTGGTGATCCATAAATAAAGTTGAATGGGTTTTCGTTACAAGATATTAGTGTCTTTAGTGCAATAAAATAATAATAAAAACTGAGTGATTATTCATAAAATTTTCTCTAAATATGATACTCTCCATCAGTACTAATATATGTCTCACTATTTAAATTTCGAACAACAACACATAAATTAAAACAAAAAAAAGTATTTGACTAATAATATTGGTGTTGCCCAGCTAATAAACCAAGCTTTTAAGGATTCAAGAAAAAGGTTAAGACCTTTATAAGACAAAGAGGTAAACATGTTATTGATTAGTCATTAGTCCACAAAATTGCCTATTCAAAATGATATTAAGTCATAATCATCTTTTTAATTATAACAAGTGAAAACCAATGGTTGTTAATCAATATGGTCCTAATTAATTAATTTTATCATTTCTTTTAGTATGTTGTGCTTACTTCTCTTTAGTGTTTCCAACGTCTCTTTCTAAAATTTGGAAAATTTGTCCTCTATAATATTGTTTATTATGATAATCTTTTTTTTTTTGGTAAACTTTATTGTGATGAACTATTTGACACCTTTTACTTCAACGGTTTTTTTTTTTTGGCTATGTTCATTCTGCTACTTTGTTGTCGTTATTTTTTTTTTTTCTAGTTGGTATTGATTTTTCGTTTTAGTTGCTTTGTATCGAGCTAGTACTGTTATATTCTTCTAGTAAACATGTTTCGTTTTCCCTTTTTTTTTTTTGAGGCAACAATTTATCAGAAACAGTCTTTCTACCTCGCAAAGGTAGAAGTAAGATCTACATATATCTTATTTTCTCCAAACCCCATTGCGGAATTACGCTGATATATACGTTGTTATTTGTTGTTGACACTTCTTACTTCACAATTTAAACTAAGTGAACTTGGACTAATGTTTTAAATACACTTGGTTACCGTTTGGACAAGAGACACAGTAAAATACTTTCTTTTTTGTAGATTTTTTGAATGTTAGAAATTTCAGAAGAGAAAATGACTTATTTTAATCATATTTTACTTTTAAAATTTGTCTCATGCGTGTGAGAAATAGGCCTGTATGCAGAAGTGGTAGATTTTTGCCTTATTTTCAGTGGTGGAATTGGAATTTCACTAAGCAGATTCGAAATATATAAAACAAGTAAACATACGAAAAAGTCAAGAAAACTCAGCATTTATTAGTATACACAAAAATTATGTATGTACCTTAGACATACAATGAAAGTTTTTGATGAAGAGTGTTTGGATGAACCCCTTCCGATACCCTAGCTCTGTTGGATTGTTGTGACCATATATTGTTGTCACACCCCCTGTTTTTCACCGCATCCGACCCCGCTAGGGAGTTGGTTTTAGCGAAAATGGATTTTTCCAATTAAAGTGACGTTTTGAAAAGGGATTAATTTATTTACAGAGTCGCCACTTGAAATTGAGTTTGGGTGTTCCAAGTCACCTTATTGAATCCCTATTCAAAAGGAAATGACTCTTTATTTTTATTTTTGGTCTGCGAACTAGAAATCCGGATAAGGAATTCTGTTGACCGAGGGGAAGGTGTTAGGCACCCCTCGAGTCCCGTGGTTCTAGCGCGGTCGCTTTAATGACTTATGTCTGGCTTAAATTAATCTTTTGGATATATAATATTTGTTGGCCTAAAAGTGACTTCTATCTCGCTTTTAATTTATTTTAAATTATTTAATTATATTAATGCATGGCTTGCCAGTAGCAGTACTTTCCGGTCATACCACAAGTTTTAGTACATTTTTCGTGCCTTTGAGGCCTTTATGGATCGTCCCATTTTTTCTAGTCTAAATAAGTACCTAATAGGTTTAGAATCTAGCCAACCCTATCCAAACGAGCTTCAAAAGCTAGGTTGATTTATTATAACGAATGGTCGGTAGCAGGGCTTTCCAACTTCATCGTTAATCTTCACTGGTATATTAAATTCTTAATTTTCTAAAGATCAAGATCCTAAATTATTTTCGAATTTGCTCCCTTACAAATGAGTTTTTCCTCTTTTTCTTTTTCAATTATGATTACATATACATATATATTTTTAAACTTTTAAACATACAAGATTAGTCTTACTATTGAACAAAAATTATTAATACGTAAACTTAAACAAACATCACTTAAAAGTCACATCAACGTAATTCGCAACACAGTTAATTAATGAAGGTCACATTTTACTGAAACTACCATTTTGAAGTTAATCTAGAAACTAAATGGTCACATATTACATTTAAACAACTTATTACGACGAAGCTAACATAGAAGAAAAAAAAATAATAATAATAAAATTTATAACCACGCCATTTCTTTTAAATGAATGAAACAACTGTTTATTATTTTTCTTTTACTACTTTTGAACCAACTATAACCTTTTTTGTAAAACTCATTTATCATTTCCATCATTATATAATACATGAATTTATTATTGCCACGACTATTTATGATCACATACTATAGAGAACATAATTAAATACCACAAATTAAAGGCAACATTACTCACGTATTGTGTAGGCTTGATGATTTGAGGATCTCTTAATTAACAGTAGTTTTAGATGTCAAAGTCGTGCATGCATGTGAACTCTTAATACGAAATAGTAACTTAAACTTACGATTGGGCTTTAGACTTCCGTTAACCTGATTTTAGATAACTAACACAAAATTAGTAAAAAAAAATTAGTGAGAAGCACCCTAAACCTTGATTTCTTTCATTTTTGGTTATTTGCATGGCCACAAGCAGGAAGCTGAATAGTACTGTAGTACAATTCATATTTTGTTTTTTGGTTGATGCGACAGAGACTATATACCCACTTATTGAAAAATAGCTAATACCCACATGGCTAAAGGATTAGGATAGATTTGTAGAAACATCTGCCTATGCTATTCAAGAAGTACTGAAGATAGTAACTGACATTTAATTCATATAGTCCCACCAAGGCATGACGTTAAGAAAAGCATTTTCCTATGTCAAGCAAAGAAAGTGTCACGAATTAGTTGTCGTGGTGCTATTTTGTAGTGTTTTTTTTTTCGAGAAATACTAATCAAACTTGATGAATCTACCTTCTCAAAGCATAATATTTTCAATTACAAGACTCAAATATAGAAGAAGCATTTTTCCTAAGCCCGAGAGATTGGTACGACAACATTCATGCAAGTTTCAACATCACATATCAATAATAGGATAATTTTATGGATAGGAACCATACAATAATATCGAAACAAGTTAGGGAATAAGATTAAGAACCTGTAAAGATAGTAATACTGCGACAAAACAAACTCCTACACTAAAGTCAAAGAGAAGCAGCCACGAGAACTCTTTGACCAGAACTCGAACGATAACCAGAGCCTTAACTTCAAACTTTAAAACCTTGTTGTTTTTCTTTTTCTTCACTGACTTCTCTCTCTTTCTTTCTTTTTTGGTTTTCAATGTTCTTTTGTTTCTTTTTCTCTAATCTCTCTAATGTGTTCTTTTTTTTTTTCTCCTCTGTAATCTCTCTTTTTTTTTTTTGGTTGTCTCTCTTATTGTCTCTGTGTGTGGAAAGGAAGTTTTATATTAGTGCATGTGTGTGTCGTGTGTGGTGTTCCAGAAAAAGGTGTGACGTGGGAAAGGTTAGTGTGAGGGAGTTTAGGAAGTGGTTTTGAGGGTGTGGGTTTGTGGGGGAGTAGTTTAGGGTTTCTTCTTCTTTTTTTTTAAATTATTTTAAAATTAATGTTTTAAATAAAAATAAAGAAAAAATAAAATAAAATTTATCTAAAACCAATAAAATATAAGTTAAATAATTAGTCTTAAAACATGATTACGGAGTATTAATATCACTAGATTATTTATTAAAAGTTAAAAGAAGAAAACAAATATAGTTTAGCAAATTGTTTTTTCCTAAAAATAAATAAATAAATAAACAATAAAAGAACTTATATAAAAGATGTGACTCTATTTTTGTAGTTTTTCAAAAATTTTAAAACATATTTAGTAAAAATAAGATAAACTTAAAATATCTAATTTAGATCAAAAATAAAAATAATAAAGAAATTGAGTACTAAAATGATATAAAAACATTAGGTTTGGTCAAAAATTAGGTGTTTACAGAATGCCCCTTTTTGCTTTGAAATATGGAGAATTTCCAAGCAAAGAAGTAAACATGACTAATTTTGGCTCAACCATTTATTCACTAGTAAATAAGTAGAAAAGAGGTGCGACCGAGCCTTGGTTTTAGACATCCTACATATCTCGGGTTATAAGAGAATCAGGTCACATGTAGTTCAAGTGGGTGTGGGAATTAATGGATGAGTTGGAGAGTCGATTTGAGGCCCCGTCGAGTTTTCGGTTCGTGGCTCTTTTTATTACATCAGAAAAAAGAAAAATGAAACTAAAAATGAAAGATACAAAATCCTATCTATTCTAATTGTCTTGATTTTCTTGCTTCAGATCTTCTTCTTGGATCCTCAGTTATCACTTTACCTTCTTATGGTGGGTACCTTGATCTCAAGATCTGATCTTGAAGTTAGGATTTGAGACTTGAACTTGCAACTTAGATTGTGTCATTGACACTCTTCCAAAGGATATTTCATAAAATACTTTTGGATGTTTGTTCTCTTGCTCAGGGGTTATGCAGATGATTCTTGGGATGTTGGGCCACCACAGATGCATAGATGACTCTGTATTTTCAAACTAATCATTCTCCACTACTCAAATCAGAGATGGAATGCCATTCTCGGCATTAAACCTATGTTTTGCAGAAAACCTGTAAGCCATCAAAGAAAACAAAGCAAAACAAACAAAATTTTTCTACCCCAAGTTTCCACTAAAAAATTTTTGTGAGTTATTAGAAAAACTACACAATAATTTAAAAATAAATAATTAAGAATGATAGAGATCAAAGTGAGGCATGCAATAAAATAAGATTCTTATTCTCAATAATGCAACCAAAGGAAGTTGTGCCTTATGAACGCATGAAAAAGGGTTAGGATATTTGCTTCTTAAAATGCAACTAGATTTTGTATGCCTTATGAAGACATAAAGAAGAAAAATAGGAAGGTTTGTTTCCTAAAATATCAACTAGGGGATGGCGCCCTATGAAGATGAAATAAAAATATCAACTAGGGGATTGTGTCCTATGAAGACGGATAAGAAAAATTAGAAAATGGTGTTTCCTAAGACGTCAACTAGGGGATGGTGCCTTATGAGGATGAATAAGATGTCAACTAGGGGATGTCGCCCTATGAAGATGAGATAACATGTCAACTAGGGGATGACGCCCTATGAAGACGAAATAAGATGTCAACTAGGGGATGGCGCCCTA
>NW_025891073.1:0-9702 GCF_002878395.1 Capsicum annuum
TTATCATAACAGACTCAGCAAATTTATGAGACTCAAATAATCCTAAAGAGTTCTCCATCTTCTTCATAAATGGATGTGAAAGGTGTACATTCCCTAATAAATTTAGAAAGACCCACTGTATCTGGTAAAGATACAGCTAGTCCAGCTCAACGGAAGCTGGTAAAGACTCCTCAAATCCATTAATGGGTGTGCAGTCCCTAATGAATGTAGAAATACCTATTACATCAAGTAATAATACATCTATCCTAGCTCAAATGGTAGATGGTAAAGACTTCTCAAATTCATTGATGGCTAACACTTTGACAAAAAGTGTTGGGAGGATACTCCCAGCCAGTTTCAAGACCACAGGTACCCAGATGATAGACGAAGGAATCTCTTCCAAGACTAGGAAAGTATTTTTATTAGGAAAAATAAAAATAAAAAAAAGAAATATAGAAAAAATAGTAGTAGACTCAATAAAAATTTGTTAGCAGAACAACTGCCCAAAGAAATAGCAATGAATCCAGAACCGCCGGAGCTAAGATCCAGAATTTCCTCAATTTCAACAGAAGTAATAAGATCATCTAGAACAATAACAAGTGAGACTATCAGACGTAGACAATGACGAGTATGATCGAGATTACAATTCGTTGATGGATCAATTTTTCCAAGACCCAAATGTAGATGATGATTCAGAAGTGGATTTTAACTTAGAAGTGTTACACAATTTGGACATGTAAGCAATGACAATATCTATAAAAAGACAAAATAAGAGACGTATGCAATGATATAACAGATGAATAAATGGGAAACAAATGGATGGAGGAGAGTTAAAGTGGAAACATAACCATGTGACTGTGGGGTCCACTCAACTTGCTAAATTTTTTATCAAGTCATTTGAAATAAGGATTTGAATTCCACAAAAATGCCTATAAGTACCACCTTATGGATGACTTAATGACAAATAGCTAGAGAGAAGTGAGAGAAAAATCAAGAGTGAGAAAGTTCTTAGTTTGTTCATAAAGTTCTTAGTTTTCAAAAGTTTGTTAAAAAAAAGAGTGTGTGAAAAGTATATATTGGTCTTTTATTCCTTCATTTCGGTAGTTGTTAGATTTCAGGGGACTCCCAAAAGGGAAACCTCACTTTTTCCTTATGATATGGAAGTAGTCGTTACATTAATCATTGTATTTTCTCCATAGTTTGTAAATTATGTTTGAATTATATCAAGTTCATATTTTCTTCCAGAAGTGTTTTAAATACTATAGATCTGGATAGTCGTCCGGATTACCTCCAATTTTTCGATCTTATATTATTGGTAAATTACTTATAAATATACCCCTAGTATATAGTTATTCTCTCAGTGTTTAGCAATAACGATGGATTAATCTTTAAATTCCTAGGGAATTAAAAAATTCTGACAATGATTTGAAAGGACTGTTGTATCATCCCGGGGTGTCATTAAAGAAGCCATTGCTAAATACTTAGAACTGAAGAGAAAGGGATGAACAAGGTATAAAGCAAAACAAAATTATTTTGTTGGGAGAAAATATATTTTGATCTTTATACCTTGTCTACTACATTGAACTAAGAATAACGAAGGAGAAAGTACTGTGTACATTTTACACCATATTGTAAAACATCCGCTCTAACTGTACTTTTGTTTCTCATACCTATTTTCTGCTTTGACTACTATTTTCTTATTTCAGTTTTATCTACTCCTTTTATTATTATCCGTTTCTTATTGGTATCAGAGTCCTAAGATTCTATGAGACATTAAAATATATGATATTTGAATATATTTCTAGAATTCAAAAAAGAAGGCCTAGACCCTACGAGAAGCAGATACTATCAAATTCTAAGTATTATTAGAGTATTCGTATATTATTAAAAGACTATAAAAAACTATATAAGATTTTGGTAGAACAAAAACAATTATACTTTCAACTTCTTGAACATTTACCGAAACTAAGCGGACAGATCCATTAAGAAATAGAAATAATAGATACTAGATTATAAATTACTAGAATTAGAAGTGCAAATAGAATATTATAGACATGAATTAAAGATTGCAGAAAGTTGGAAAAGGATAAATGATATTTATCCAGCTTAATGAGAACACCTCATAGAAATACAAAATCGTTAGAAGAATTACAGAATAATTTGTATAGTTTATACTTAGAATATGAGAGACTAAATAAATAGTACAAAATAAGATCTTAGAAGACTATATAATCTAATCACCATAATATCTGGCTTAGAGTACGAATTGATAAAGCGCCTCAAGTCTAGCAACAATATTTAACGAAAAGGTATCCATTTGCTAGAAATGCAAGAATAAGATATTGGTATTTAAATAAAAAAATAATACCAAGAGCAGAAAAAACAGAACTAGAATTAATCTTAAGTAATTATTTAAACATATTAACTACACTAGAATTGGAATTTTTAAAAGAATATATAAGTGCTTTAACATGTGACTTAGAAGGTATAAGAAATGATATAGAACGTTATAATAGAATAATAAAACATTATAGAGAATAGTGTAAAATAGCCGTTTATTTAGGATAAATCACGGTATATGAAAACATGTCCTTTAGCTAGATTAGTTCAAAGACCATACAATTACTTATATAAATACTTAAAACATTTTAACAGAATTCTAAAAAAGGAACAAAATTTAATAGAAGAAATAAGAGTAGTAGAATCAATAGATTTGCTAGAAGCAATTATATTTTTTGATCGTAAAATTTCTTTAGGCTGTGTAGACCGCTTGATCCTTCGAAAAAATAAATTAGAACAGATTGAATATTGTATAGATTATTGAAATATTAGAATAAAATCAATTAGAGAAGCATGTAAATAGAAGACACTAAAATACTGAAGACTCTAGAAGTATTGGAAAACCAGTAAATTGATATCTTCAGAGATTTTGTTTGTTTATCTTTATTATTTTCAACAGATGTATTTAATAATTCTACCTCTACTAAATCTTCTTCTTTAATTATCTCTTTACTGTATACTCTTATCTCTAATCTTTTTAGTCTTTCCTCTAACTTCAATATTCTATATTCTGTTGTATGGTTATTGGTTCCTTCGTGTACAAATTATTTAAATTATTTATTGATTTTGGAATTTCTCGGATTTCTGAGTTTTTTCCTATACATTTTATGCATCCTTCCTTATAGCATTTCCCATATTTTGCCCTTTTGTTTTTAGTTGGAAACCATTTACACAAACAACATTGGTTGCTATCTAATATTTTTTTCTTCTTCAAATTCATGTTCACATTCTTCTATCAAATTTACTAAATCATGATAGTCTGAGTTCGTCTTTTCTAATCCTATTTTATTTATAAATTCCTCTTCTCTAAAATCTGAAGAATCTGATTTATCTTTTTCTTTTTCAAAAATTTTCATACTCCAGATGGAGTATAAACTTTCATTATCTAACATATACTCATCTACATTTATTAATTTTTTATTTACATCATTTGTTAATTGTGCATTTCTAGATCTACTATTGTTTCTCTTTGGACAAGTATTTGCTAAGTGCTCTATACTCCCGCAGGTAAAACATTCTAATTTATTTTTTTAGGTTCTATTGGTGTTATATTTTCTTACATGTTTATTCTTATCTAGGTATGGATTTCTTGCGTTTTATATTCTTAAGTAATATTTCTTCCTAGGACGATAGTCTTTTTTATATGCCTTTTTATGTTTTTTCTTTTTATAATCTTGGTCATAATATAGTGTAGTATATATGTTTTTACAAAAATCTGTATCACTTCTTTTTAATTATTTTTGTATCTCTATATTTGTACATTATTCTTGTAATATATCCATTACATGTTGTATTCTTTGTCCTATTGACCATTGATTGTTTGGATTTTATATTGCTCCTTCTCTTTTGGACCATTTTTCTTCTATCTCTCTTCCTAGAGCCCCTGGTAATTTATTAAATAATCTAGCTCCTAGAGTCTAATCAAACGAGTTCCCACTAATTGTACAATAATAAAAGAAGTCATTTAGAAATTCTTTAATCCTTGACCAATTATCAATATGTAGTTGTTCTAAATTTATTAGGGCTTTTTGTTGCAATACTACTAATCCACTTTTTTGATGGAAAATTTTGTGTCTATTCAAGTGGAATATATAAAGAAATAGACAATTTAAATAGAATAGATGCAGAAACACTAGCAATAATTTACTGTTTAAATAGTTTTAAACTTTATATATTAAATAAGCCTGAAATATTAGTAGGAACAGACCGCAAGGCTTTTTGGACAGGATAAGAACATTACAATAGATTCCTTCAAGAAAATTGAACATCTAGATTAGTAATTAAAAGTAGAAAAGAGACACAGAAAAATAAACAATGATTCATTAATTAAATATAATTTCGGTAATGGAGAACATATTTTTCACGGAGAAGCTTCTCAACTAAATAGTATTACAAATCTCATAATAAATCTAGGAGAAGCAGTACAAAGAGAAGATAGTAAAATACCAAAGACTCTAGAAGTATTGGGAAACCTGCAAATTAAACAAAAGAAACTATTAGATAAAATAGAACAGAACTTTAATTTCCAAAAAAAATTAACAAATAAAACTAGAAAGAAAAATTAAAGTAATAACAAATAAGGATAAAAATTTTCTTAGTATAAATAACATAGAAAAAAAATTAAAGGTATTTTAGCCTGTTGATCCTGTTTTAGAATATAACGGTCCTGCTACTTTTCCTAATTCTTTAATAAAAGCTCTAGCATAATTTAGTAGTCCTAAAAGTTTTTGTAAATCTTTGATTTTATCTAATCTATCTAGCATTTCAAAGAATTTTTTAGCTATGTGCGGTTGTAGTTTAATTCATCCATCTCCAATAACTACTAAAAAATTAATACTGCTTTTACATAATTCCATTTTCTTTCTACTTTTTATTATTCTATTATCTACAAATAATTTAAAAACTTATTGTAAATGTTCTAAATATTCTCTAAGCCACTGTATTGGGTAAAGATACAGCTAGTCCAGCTCAAACGGTAGCTTGTAAAGAATCCTCAAATCCGTTAATGGGTGTGCATTCTCCAATGAATGTAGAAAAACCTATTGTATTGGGTAATGATACATCTAGTCCAGCTAATATTCTATTTTCTTTAAGGAATCTATTGTAATGTTCTTATCCATTACCTCTATCCATGTCTGAAATACTCCCTGTGTCTTTCCCCTAAGAACAACATAAAATTTAAATCTGTTAATGGTGGTTTTCTCAGTAAAAGCATTTTGAACTGATAAAAATATCTAATGTCTCTAGGTTTCTTGTTGTAGGAAATCCATAAATTGTCGATCAGGCAGATCTCTGATTTGTCCACCCTTACTTCTAGTCTAAGTTTAAAAGTCAAATTGGATGGCTCATAACTGATGTGATTGTGAGGTTCGAAGATCAGTCTTTCTAATTTCGGAGGTTCCAACATTGTTAGCGGCCCATAATGAGTGTTGCTTAGTGGTTTCTTTAAATAGTCTTGAGAGGATAAGGTGTCTTCCTTTCCTTTGTCTTTGCCTGTGTACATCCTGAAACAAAAATTCTTATTTGACTTTTTTCATTAGTCTACTTAGTTGATCTTATAGGTTATTATCTTTTCCTTTAATATGTTCTAAAATAATATTGTAAATGGAAGTGGTATCTAGGAAATTTAACCATCTCCTTTCACTACTATTCTTTTCTTTTATTTTCTGATAGAATTTTACTATAGCCTCGCAGTCTACTCTTACTAATACTTCAGGCTTATTTAAAATATAATATTTAAAACTATTTAAATTGTAAATTACAGCTAGTGCTTGTGCGTCTATGCTATTTAAATTACCCTCATAGAAATACAAAATCGTTAGAAGAAATCCGAACTTTCTCACTCTTGATTTTTCTCTCACTTCTCTCTAGCTATATGACTTTAAGTCATCTATAAGGTGGTAATTATAGGCATTAGGATAAGAACATTACAATAGATTTCATGGAATAGTATGTAATGAAGAAAAGAAAATTAGTATAGTCAAAGTTTTAGTAAGAATTAAAATTCAAGACTATGAATTCGAGACATTAGCTATTGTTGATTCAAGATGTACAAAAAACATTTTAAATAGTTGAATTTTACCATCAAAATTAATTAAAAATTGCCAAAACCTTAAAAATCCATGCAAATGGATGGAACCCATAATACCTATACCAATTATATACCAAAAGCAAAGGTAAGTTTTATTGATACTTGTGAAAAATTCTACCAACCATCATATACACTCATAGGAATACTAGTTAGAGATTTAAACATAAAGGCAGACTTTGTCTTATGATTAGATTTTATGATGCAAAATAATGGCGGATGTTTTGTTACAAATAATTGGGTAATATTCGCTAGTAATATAACTTACTCACTAGTACAGACACAACTTCTACTAACTAAATATCATTTCCTTAAAGATAAGACAGAATAAAGCCTCAAAAGCTCAAATGATCAAAGAAAATTGGAAAAAACTCTAGAATGTGATAAAGGAGAAAATTGCACTTGTAATGATAAAAAAAATGGTAACAATGTCTGAGGAAGTACAAGGTCTATTAAAAGTAGAAGAAATAGAAAAAAAATTACACTTTAATAGAAATAGATACAGAATTATACAATTTTAGGAATGGTATACAACAGATTGGGGTAGTACAAATCCTAGACAAACTAGAGATAATTGGAGAAAAACCCTTGCAACATTATGACTCCAATCAAATTACTTGTAAATTAGAAATAATTATTTCAGAATATACTATAAAAACAACATCTATAGAAGTTACAAATGAAGAACTTAAAGACTTTGAAATACAGATAAAAGATCTACTAGAATTAGGGATAATTAAAAGATTCAAATCAAGACATAGATTAGCAGCTTTCATAGTAAGAAACCATAGTGAAATTGTAAGAGTAAAAGCTAGAATTGTAATAAATTACAAAACACTAAATGATAATACTTTAATATATGGGTATAAGTTACTAGACAAAACAAAATTAATAAACAGAATACAAGGAAGAAATGTTTATAGTAAATTTGATTGTAAATCCGGATATTGGCAGATTAAGATGTATGAAGATAGTATAGAATGGACAACCTTTATATTTCTAGAAGGACATTTTCAGTAGCTGTTTAGTAATAATATGAGAGAACATTTAGGACATTTACAACAAGTTTTTAAATTATTTGTCGATAATGGAATAATAATAAGTAGAAAGAAAATAGAATTATGTAAAAACAGTATTAATTTTTTAGGAGTAGTTATTGGAGATGGACTAATAAAGCTAGAACCGCACATATCTAAAAGAAGTCTTAGAAATGCCAGATAGATTAGATAAAACCAAAGATTTATAAAATTTTTTAGGACTACTAAACTATGCTAGAGCTTTTATTAAAGACTTAGGAAATGTAGCAAGACTATGTGCATTTTAATACTAAAGACATAAAATTAGTCCAACAACCTATGTGCATGATCCAAGATATCCTAGACTTAATGCTACCCTTAGAAACAGACTATCTAGTAGTAGGGACAGATAGAAGCCTTCGCAGATGGGGAGCAATATTAAAGGCAAAACCCAATAAATATAGTTACAAAAAGGATGGAAAAAAATGTGCTTATTCAAGTGGAAAATATAATGAAAAGGGCAATTTAAATAGCATAGACGTAGAAACACTAGCAGTGACATACAATTTAAATAGTTTTAAACTATATATATTAAATAAGACAGAAATATTAGTAAGAACAGACTGCGAGACTATATTAAAATTCTATCAGAAAATAAAATAAAAAAATAGTAGTAAAAGAAGATTGTTAAATTTTCTAGATTCCACTTCCATTTACAAATATTGTTTTAGAATATATTAAATGAAATGATAATAACCTAGCAGATAAACTAAGTAGACTAACAAAAGAACACAACTAACAATTTTGTTTTAGGATGTATATAGGCAAAGACAAAGGAAATGCAGCTGCCTCATCCTCTCAAGACTATTTAAAGAAACTACTAAGCAACACTTATTACAGGCCACTAAAAATATTGGAACATTAGAAATTAGAAAGACTGATCTTTGGACCTCACAATCTCATCAGTTATGAGCTATCCAATTTGATTTTCAAACTTAGACCAAATGTAAGGGTGGAAATACCACAGATCTGCCTAATCGACAATATATGGATTTCCTACAACAAGACACTTAGAGACACTAGATATTTTATTTTAGTTCTAAATGCTTTAAGCTATTAGTTTACTGAGGAAAACAACACTTACATATTTAAATTTTATGTTGTTCTTAGGGGAAAGACATAGGGTCTATTTTAGACATAGATAGAGGTAATGGATTCTGTAAAGGACTATACAACCCCTCGCTTAAAGGCTTTAATGATTTAATAAAGGCATTAGATTATGCCCTCAAAAATCTAGGGCCAAACTATTATATTACTCTAGCTCTAAGACCAAATATAAAAGAAGTTCCCCAATATAATATTTAAAAAGAAACAGAGAAAATTATATTTTGTAATCATTGTTCCTCCATGACTGAACCTTTTAATAGACTAAATCACGCCAATGAAATTTTAAGACAAGACAATGCAAACTTTAAAAATGAAAAAGGACAAATGTTAGAACATATAAGTATTTTACAAGATCATATGAAGATTCTTCTTTCTGAATTATCACAACAGACTCAGCAAATTTATAAGACTCAATAATTCCAAAGAGTTTTCCATCTTTTTTAAAAATGGATAAAAAAGGTGTGCATTCCGTAATGAATGTAGAAAGACCCACTTATCGGGTAAAAATACAGCTAGTCCAGCTCAAATGGTATCTGGTAAATTCTTCTCAAATCCGTTAACAGGTGTGCATTCCCTAATGAATTTAGAAAGACCTATTGTATCGGGTAATGATACAGCTAGTCCAGCTCAAATGGTAGCTGGTAAAGACTCATCAAATCCATTGATGGCTGACACTTTGCCAAAAATGTAGGGAGAATAGTCCCAGCCAGTTTCAAGTCCATAGGTACCTTGAAAATAGACAAAGAAAGCTTTTGTAAGAATAGGAAAGTATTTTTATTAGGAAAAAAGAAAAATGAAAAAAAAATATAATAAAAATAGTAGTAAACTCAATAAAAAAAATATTTACAGAATAACTTTCCAAAGAAATAGCAATGATTCCAGAACCGTCGGAGCAAAGATCCATAATTTCCTCAATTCCAAGAGAAGAAATAAGATCACCCAGAACAAGAACATGATTAGGACTATCAGCTGAAAAGAGTGACGAGTATGATTGAGATAACAATTCGGCCATGGATCAATTTTTCCAAGACCCAAATATAGACAATGATTCAAGAATGGATTTCAGCTCAAAAGCGTTACACAATTTGGACACGTAAGCAATGACGATTTCTATCAAAAGGCAAAATAAGAGACGTATGTAATTATATAACAGATGAATAAATGGGAAATAAATGGACAGGGGAGAGTTAAAGTGGAAAAATAACCATGTGACTATGGGGCCCACTCAACTTGCTAATTTTTTATCAATTCATTTGAAATAATGATTTGAAGTCCACAAAAATACCTATAAATACCACCTTATAGATGAGTCAAAGACATGTAGCAAGAGATAAGTGAGAGAAATATCAAGAGTGAGAAATTTTTTAGTTTGTTCATAAAGTTCTTAGTTTT
>NW_025891074.1:0-12987 GCF_002878395.1 Capsicum annuum
GCCAAAGTTGTAACTAATACAGGTGGAGCAAGCTCGAGCTAAGGGCTCAAAAACATAGAATTAGGACAGATGGAAGACGGGCTGAAAACCCAATATCTAGATTAGGACAGGGTTGTTGATTTGGGCCTAATGGCTCAAGTTCTTATGCTTCTACCCTTTCCCTTTTACTTTTGCTAATTTGCTTTATGTGTTTTCTTGCGAACCTAGTTAAAATCCCTAACTAAGTCGCTAAAAACTGGTTTTGCATAAACATCAAAATATTTCTAAAATCACTTTTATTTCAAAATCTAATCTATTTCCTAAAGTTAGTCAAAAGACGTTTTCAAACAGTTCGGATAACCGCAATTTAGCGGACGTTTTAGGTGCCTATCACCTTTCTAAAACGTTAATAGGAATCGCTTATCTAGAATCTCTGACTTAAAATGATTTTTCTGTTTTGAATCGTTTAAAGTATTTATAAGGGTTTCTTAATTTCTTTTCAAAATTAAGTGGCGACTCTCTTTCAAAAGTCAAATTTTTTTTGCAAAACAGAAATGGCGACTCTACTGGGGATTTTTAACTAGGTTCTAATCAAATGTTTAATTTCGTCTTTTGATTAACTATTTATATGTTTATATGTTTCGATTCTGTAAAGTTTAACTATCACATCCTATGGCATATTCCTACATTATTGAAACTGTTTTGGGGTTTCGTGGGTATCCCGCCCCCTATTGATCAATTTCAAAAATGTGTTGGAAATACAAATAGTTTATTAGCACGTGAGTCTTTTGATGGCTGTTTGTATTTTCAAACTCAAGTTGTCCGCTTGAGAACTAGTGTTCAAACCCACTCTAGACACCGAGGATAGAACGAAACCAAAACCCTATTATAGGCATGATCCTAGGACGACCCAATACCCGAGCGGGTTATTGGGCCCATTAGAAAACTTTCCCTATGTCTATTGACCCCGAGTCAATCACAGACGGATCATACTTATGTGTTGAAGAAATATATGCTTGTATAAATTCAATCCATTATCCTTTGGGGTCGGGAAAAGCTTGATTTGCTTACTTTTGTAAGAAGAATTGAAGCAAGTTCAAGCAAGAAATTGATCGATTTGGGAGGTTGCATCTAACGCACAGTTTACAGACGTCACCAATATAAGAAATGGACGAAGCTTAGAAGGCGAAGGCTGATAGAAGAAGCACTCAGGAATTAGTATTTTCTATCCCCTGCGTGGGAGCTTATCATCTTTCATGTTATTTCCCTTTTTCCCTAAAGATTGTATCCCTCTTTTGTTAGCGTTTGTAGGCATTTATGCCCTTTTTCGTTTCTATATAAGTTGGGGGGTTAATGGATTGACTTCGAGGAAGAATATATTTTCTTCAAAAAGTGTTAGGCCTGAACCCTTGGCTCAAAAAGGGTCACCCCAGCTAGGATAGACGTTATTATAATATTGTTGTGTGATATAACTATTTTATGTTCTTATGTGCGTTTGTTTGGATCAAAGGCAAGTTTATCCACTATGTCCTATGGATGAATTTGTCTATGACTCAAACAACTCTATGTGGTTATTTCCTGTCAAATATTTTGCATTACTTATCATATACGAAAACAAACACATCTGCCTTTGAGTTGTTTTACTTTATAGATAATAAAAATTACTCCGTGTTGATATAAGCTGGCAGAACATCCCTGCTTCACCCGGTCAAAAGCGCACAAAATCCCATCCTCTGACCATCATTCAAAAATGACAGGAAATGACAAAGAGAGCGCACTGACTATCCAGGATAATGTGATAGCGGAACAGAATGAGATAATTGCGGAACTTGCAAGAAATTTAGAAATGCTTCAGGAGGAAATAAATCGCACTCGAGATTTGGCTAACTTGGCCATCACCGTCAATGCCCCTGCTCCGGGGGACACGGGACTCCACTCCAAATTTCTTCCCTCAGCATCCCTATCCTTGGGGATCAGCCGAATAACGTATCGTCTGTCTCTGCTCCTCTATTCGTCCAAAATACCAATCATGAAAATAACCCAGACGCCTACCATCCGCAAAATCCATCTCTAACCCCACAAAATTCGTCTCTAAATACATTTCCAAATGCTCAAAACATATTTTCAAATCAACAAAATGCATTTCCAAATCTGCAAGATTCACTCCCAAACCCATAAAATATATCAAATCTACCTTGAATCCACCAAATTCATTTTCAAATCCTCAAAATCTTTCTTATATTCCGCCAAGCTACTCGCAAGGTCCACGGAACCTTCCCAATTTCCAAAATGTCCTCCCCACTTACCAACTAAATTTCCCTCATCCGCAAATCAAGCCTTCCTTCCAAATCCTCCTCACGCCATCATATCCCCTAATATCTATAATTCTCTTCCTCATCTCGAGATAGACCATTACGACGAGAAGGAGAAATAGTAGAGGACCAAGCATGAACTGAAGTTGGAAATAGTAGAGGACCAAGCATGAACTGAAGTTGCTAGCTATGAATGAAAATATCACGAGGATCAAAGAATCTCATGGAGTGAGGGACCACGACGGTTTAGGGTATGAAGATTTATGTGTTCACCAGGGAGTAGACCTACCAGATGGGTACAAAGTCCGTAAGTTTGAGATATTTGATGGTACCGAAAATCAATGGCCCATCTGAGAAGGTACTGTGAGGAACTGGTAGGTATAGGGAAAAATGAGGCGTTATTGATGCGCCTATTCAGTCGAAGTTTAAGTGGCAAAGCCTTGGAGTGGTTCATGTCTCAGGAGCCAAAAAAGTGGACTGGTTGGAAAGAATTGGCCAAGGGTTTCCTTGACCGGTTCGCATTCAATATTGAAATAGTCCCTGAACAATATTTACTAGATCGGATCAAACAGAAAAATGATGAGAGTTTTCGAGACTATGCTTTTCGTTGGAGAAAAGAGGCTGCTAAAGTACAACCTCCCATGTCTGAGGAAAAAATGGTATCAGTTTTCTCTCGTGCACAGGAAGGAGAATTTTATACCAGGATGGTATCCGCAGTCCGAGCAACTTTCACAGATTTAGTAAAGATTGGGGAATCATTAGAGGAAGGCATCCGAACAGGAAAAATTGCCAAAACCCTAACATCATCTGAATCTTCTGCATTTCCAAAGAAGAAAAGAGAAGATATGACTGCGGTCTCTACTAATTCTATTGATAATTTAAAGAGGAAATTCAAGCCTAGAAATATTCTTTCCTCATCATCATCACCAAGTTTTCAGCCTATATTCTACGCTCAACCCCAATGTCAAGCTCCAAATCCAAATATTTTACCCTAGTACCAAGCTCCACAACTAAATTATCAGCCTCATACTCAAGCTACTTTTCCAAATAACCAAATAAACGTCCAAACGTCTCCAAATTATCATCAAGTACCTCCCCCCATAAATCAGAATCATTATAACCCTTCACGTACAAAATTTGAAAAGAAACCTCCCCGAAACTTCACGTTGCTAGCTGAAAGTCGTACCCAGCTCTTTGTAAGATTGATGAAAGCTGGTTATTTGCAACCGATCCAGCCAAAGCCTATCGATCCCAACTCCCGGTTTTATCATCCCGATCAAAATTGTGCCTATCATTCAGGAGCAGCGGGGAACAATACCGAGGATTGTATTAACTTGAAACATAAGATCCAAGATTTGATCGATCAGAAGGTCATCACACTTCAGTTGCCTACAGCAAATGTTAACAGTAATCCGTTGCCTAACCATGAGGGACCTACAGTTAACATGATTGAAATAGATGGTGAATGGGCGTCTAGCAATGCCATCGCTAAGGTAAATTCAGAAGGACTCAGAAGAACAGAAGAGGTGGACAAGATAGAGAAAGTTGTGGCCGCCTCAAGTAAGGATTTGGAAGGAATTTTTGAGCCTGTTATGGTCCCGGAAAAAGAATTTAAGCATGGGATAGAGTACCAGCCAAGAATGAAAAATAAGATCGAAGATAATTCAAAAGAGAGTCTTTTTAGGCCCTTGCCGATCTTGTACTAGTCATTTCCCGTACATGAGGTTTCAAATGATGATGGTCTTGGGGATGGGATAAAAGACCTATTCGAAGGATACAATGCTCTACCAGATGGTTTTCTAAAGTCCGGTGGGGTGAAGAAGATTGCATCGTGGGAGGCCTAGCAAAAATGGATCTCCACTCCACTCATAACCCGTCACTCATCGCGGTAGATAAAAGGGCAATTACTAATAGTTTTTAAAATCGGTGATGATCCGGAGGGGGCTCCGTTATCCACCCTTTTATGTCTCAAATTTTTCTTTCGTGTTTTACAACTTTTAAAAAGGCATGGGCCCACATTTGTATGGGTCATAAGCCATAGTTTTTATTTATTTACCAAAAGTCCTCCCTTTATTTAAGAAGTTACTTTTTAAATATGATTATCTAGCATGGTTTGTTTTGGTCGCAATAATTTAAAAAACCTGTCAATGTCATGTCACGTCAAGGGTAAGGTAAACAAGCCGAAGGAAATAATGATAAACGGAAAAGGTGATGAGGAGCAGTTAGTAGTGGATACAGAGGAAGGTGAAAATCAAAAGAAGCCCAACCTAGAAGAGCCCTAATACTACCCGAGATGGATGGTCAAGAGTGGACCAAACCAATTGAATCTGATGCGGTAAAGATATATCATGCTTGAAAGATGTTATAGTTTTTATTTCTGGCCTTATTTGTAATTGCCTTTATAATAGTATCAATTTTATGATTTGTAATCGCCTAGAATCTTTTTCTATTATGTACGAACTATGTTTGACCCGAATTCCCAAGAAAGGGATACGTAGGCGGCCTATGTCAGCTTCGGTTAACCCCTTAGGATAATTTATCTTTCCTCTTAGGTATGAACTACGTGATGACCTGAATTCTCAAGAATGAGATACGTAGGCGGCCTATGTCGGCTTCGGTAAACCCATTAGATTTTTCTTTGTATACCCCTAGCATAGGCTTGAACTACGTTTGACCTGATTCCTGCTTCAACGGGATACGTAGGTGCCCCAACGGCTCGGTCATATAACCCCAGGAAATGGAAACTGGGGAAGAATTTTTGAGAAGGAATCTAAAAAATTCACAAGAAAAGATCGACATCCAACAAATAGAATGTAGATCAGCAAAGAGTTCAGATCAACTCGGATTGGTATCATCTCAAACAACTTTAAACTGGGGTAGAATTTTTAAGGAAGACCTCAAAATTTCCACCAAATGTCGGAACATATTCAAAATTCCCCAGCACCATAGGTTAAAGTCAAGCTTTGGAAGCCACCATCTGTAACAAAGTCTGGGTAGACTCAATTTTTGGCTATGTTAGAACCACTTGAAGAAACCCTCCAACAATAATCATGAGTTTTGGAAACTATCCATTGAATATAGTCAAAACCACGAGGAAGACGTTTGTTGAGCTAGTACATGACATGACTGGCAAAGATTTTCTAAAGTTTTACAGAAGTTTTTAAAATTATTTTAAAAAATTCAAGACTATTTCCAAAATCATTCATTTAGTACTTGCCTAGACATCAATTGGGATGGAGTGTCAAGGTGGAAGTCCCAACATGGCGGAATGCCCAAGAGATGAAAAGGAGCAAATCGAGGATCGAAGAAGGTCAACACGGAGTAATTTTATTCAAACTAATCATTTTTTATGGATGCAGGGATTGATACACAAAAATGAGGGTATCTTTCAAAAATCCCCAAGCAAAGTGGGAGCCACAATAGAGCATTAATACCCAAGAACGGTATTTTAGGGCAGCCCTAAAAATAGGTTTAATTCCCATTTACTGAAGACCTTTTGGTTTGTCCATCTCATTTCTTGAGATCGTAGGCGACACACAAAAGCTCTTTGTTTTCTTTACACCTATCGTATTTAGAAGCTTCTTAAAAATAGTCGCTAGTAAAAGCGACTTTGTGTCTACTAATCGTCTACCTTGAGTACAGGTACATGTAGAAAGTAGAACGCTGACAAATAAAGTCAGGTAAAATTACGCATCATAGCCGCAAGGCATTGCCTCAAGAGCTATTGCATATCATTTCCCCAAGGGCCGTTACACATCATTGCCATAAGGCATTGCCTCAAGAGCTATTGCATATCATTGCCCCAAGGGCCATTACACATCATAGCCTCAAGGCATTGCCTCAAGAGCTATTGCATATCATTTCCCCAAGGGCCATTACACATCATAGCCACAAGGAATTGCCTCAAGAGCTATTGCATATCATTGCCCCAAGGGCCGTTACATATCATAGCCGCAAGGCACTGCCTCAAGAGCTATTGCATATCATTGCCCCAAGGGCCATTACATATCATAGTCGCAAGGCATTGCCTCAAAAGCTATTGCATATCATTGCCCTAAGGGCATTTACATATCATTGCCGCAAGACATTGCCCCAAGGGCTATTACATATCATAGCCGCAAGGCATTGCCTCAAGAGCTATTGCATATCATTGCCCCAAGGACATTTACATATCATTGCCGTAAGGCGTTGCCCCAAGGGCTATTACATATCATTTCCGCAAGGCGTTGCCCCAAAGGCATTTACATATCATTGCAGCAAAGACATCTCATACCATCGCCCCAGAAGGCATTTAATATTTGTTGACGCACCACATAGAAATGCTGACGTCGAGGATATTATCATCATTTAATATCTGTTGACACGCTAGACAAAAATGCTGGCTTCGAGGATATCTCATCATTTTATGAATCGTCATCTGAATGCATTGAGAGCACGATTTGAAGAGATGCCTTTAAGTCACTATCTAAGGATGAATGATATATAAGGTTTCCTAGCAATTGATAATTTGAGGGTCATTTATAAGTCATATTATTTGAAATAGGATAGTATGCAAGATCACCTATGAGTTGATAGTTTGTAGGTCATCCGTAAGCCACAACAACATCCTCACTGGTTAGTGTGCCAGATCACCCAAAAGTCGATAGTTCAAAGGTTATCCGTAAATCGCAACTAAATCCTTACCGAAGAATATGCAAGATTATCAAATTGATAAGTCCAAGGGTTCTTTATAAGACGCGTTATATCCAAGATCGATTATGTGCAGGATTACCCAAAGACTAACAATTTGAGGGATTATTTATAAGTCATATTGTATCCAAGGTCAGATGATGTGCAGGAACGCCTGAAAGCTAGCGATAGATATCTGTAAGGCATCTCTTATCCAAAGTCGGATAATATGCAGGATTACCTAAAAGCTAGCAATTCAAAGGATATCTGTAAGTCGCCTCGTATCCAACATCGAATAATGCGCAAGATTATCCAAAGATTGACAATTTAAGGAAAATTTATAAATCAATCATCGGCTATAACCGAAGAGTTCATCATTCCACATACAACAAGTGATATAGGTAACCAAAAGAGTTGCCACACTAGAATAAGATTACACGATTGTAGGGACCGTTCTGCAAAAGTATAGCTGGTGTCCAAAAGGGCCACCCCACTCTAAAGGTACAAGAAAGGATGACTTCGCTTTTTAGACAACAACTCACTTGGAGATATGGTAAAATACTATATACTTCTTTCGTGAATTGAGCTTAGAACTAATGATTTTTGTGTGAGAAATTATCAAGAGCATCCGAAAGGATGAAAATCTCAAATCAAAACCACAGGTGCGAACGACTACAAAAAGGACACAGCACAACATGGAACTCTTTTTCAGCAGCAAAACGGGACATAGTCTGGAGAGGGATGTCAAACTCTTTAGACACGAGCTAAATGATGATCACCACCACCATCCAACCATTCCTCTATTAGAAGGCATGTGGGTATTTTTGGATATTATGGTCTCAGCTTTACCTCTGGGATGCTTTCTTAACTCATATCGAGGGGAACTTTCTCTTCCTTTCAAATTCGGGTGGCAACACACTTAGAGTTTTGGAAATTATGTCCGGGTAAGTTCTTACCTATGAATGTGAAGTGCTCTACGTTCATGGTTAAGAGGTTACAAGCCTCTTTTCTGCAACTCGATTGACTGGTCACCCATCTTGAGCCAAAGATCGTCTGAAATAAAAGACTATCTTTTCTACCGGTTGAGTCAAACTACAAACAGTCTGATTCCCTGAGTCTTGGGGATATGTAGACAGGGATCTATGTATAAAACTTGACTGCATACTAACCTCCCCCTAATTCCTTTATCCCCAAGTTTCTCGATTTTATCAAAAACTCTAAAATTGAGATAACTTGTGATTTTTTGAAAATCATGCTCAAAATCAAGCTTTATGAACTACAAGAGGCCTGAATTCTCAAGAAACCTGAGATATGTAGGAAACCTGATACCGAGGTTTGGCCATAACTCCATGAAACTCATGTGGAAAACTAACCTCTCTTAGATACGAATTTGTGGTCGGACAAAAAATTAGGAACGTCAACCTCCCTTTGCCCAGGATTACTTGCATCCATCCTACCCAAAGGGAGGGGGCAGTTGTTGATACCTAATTTTTGCTCTCCACAACTACGTTTAATCTCGAGTTTCTTCGATTTTCAAATAAAATCACAAAAATTATTTTTTTTCCAAATAAACGCATTTTAAAATATGCATTTGGGTTAAATTTGTCACTTAAGTGATAATTATATATTTTCATATTTGAATATATGGGATTGTATAAATGATGTCATTTAAATGAACATTTTCATCAAAATTGGACTTTAAATTAAGTATTATTTGGAAAATAAATATAAATAATTAAATCTTGATTTAAATATAATTTATTCTTACAAATAATCTATTTGGAGAAATACTTGTTTAAATTTATCGAACCAAGAAGCTCAGGATTAAATAGTGTGTTAATTCGTATCGAATTTTGATTTGATTTAGTCCATCTATTATATTTGACTATAATTGAAATCAAATTGGCCCCAATTGCAATGCAATTGGCCAAATTGATTGTCAATTTGGCCAAAACTTAAATGAATTGGTCAAATCCCCAATTCCCATATCCTAATTCTAGCCCGATCCTTAAAATTACCTCCTAAATCTACCCAAACCAACCCTTTAACAACTTCAGCCCAACACCCCAGCCCACCTTCAAAATACCTTGACCCGGCCCACTCTCCATCCATTACCTCCTTCAAGCCAAACATACGTACAACTCTCACCAACAAACATACATACAACTCTCACCAACAAACATACGTACCAACTCCAGCAACATCGCGACCCAGAATCCGAAAATCCCTAACCAAATTGACCCGACCTGCCCCAACCCATTTTCTTCTCCTCTTCATCATCACACGTTTCCCCCACGCGTTCTGGTACGAAGAGGGATACGGGCCTTTTAGTAAACAAGCTAGGTGGCGTCCCCCAACAGCTAGCTCCATAAATTTAGGGATTATTGGTACAATTTCGTACGTACGCGGCTGATTTCCAGTGGTTTGAGGTAATATCCTTTTCTCCACAATTCTGATTGGTCCACAATTTGGATTTATTCGAGAAAAGTTCCAAAATCCATATGAGTTGTTGGTGAATAATGTTATCTGGAGTTCAAATTTCAAATTCCTTTGAAAAAAAACATAGTTTACCCCGTTGGGCTTCTATATAAAGAGCTCACAATGAGCTGAGAAGGGAGGATTCTTTTTCTGGAAAGTCACTGTTTGTTAGGTTTCGAAACTTTAGAGAAAAGAATAGATGAGAAAATTTTCGGGGTAAGAGGAGGGAGGTTGAAAATTCTAGGGTTCTAAGTTGGGGGTCCTTTTTCTTTCTTTCTTTAGCTTTTCGAGGGAGAGGTTTAGAAATTGGGAGTCAAAATTTGGGTTCTTTCATAGAATTTTTGGGGGGCTATTCTCTCTTCTCTTCAAGGGATTTCAAAATCTCTAAGAGGTAAAGGCCAAAGGGACGCTCCGTTGATGGTGGACGTCGTGAGATTCCAGTAGCAACGACTTCACTGATAGCTCGTACATCCCGTTTGCTGCCCTGAAAGAGCGGTTCATCGACATTGTCGAGTTTAGGACTGATTTCTGGTGGTTGATATGTTGTTGATAGCTCATCGTCCTGCTTACTGCCCCGAAGGAGGTAAACATGCTCGTCCCTCTTAATTTCACTGTTTCTGCTTAATCCACCTTTTTTCCGTAGAAGTAATTATGTGTTTGTTATGAATGAGGCTGGATTTGCTGCTGTAAAGGCCTTGAGAGCCATAGGGTATCGCGTAGAGAATTGCGATTATGGTTTGAAATAAAGTGCTTGTTGTTCTGAATTTGACGATTTTTAGGATAGTCTCTTAAGTTCACCTTTCTACTCTGGATGATGATTCTTTTGGCATAATAACTGTGTTCATTATTTTCTTTTGGTTTAGCATTATGTTCATCTCTGAATATGATACTTTCAATCAAATGTATGCCCGTCCCTCTTCAGTCCGGTTTGCTATGACTTTGGATTTTGGTTGCTTCTTTTTAGCTTGAACTTCTTTTGTTTTCTGTTTGTTCAGGGACAGACCTAATTTTTGTTATTGTATTTCAGAATAGTTTCCCTCAAGATTAATCGACATTGCAGTTTCTTTGTTTTTTCTTTGAATCAACAGCAATCGTCTTCTAAGAATTCTTAGACTCCGATTAGCAAATTGTAGTAATCGACCTAAAAAGGGGTATTTAGATGTTTCAATTTACTGATTTTTCTAGAAAGGATAGAATAGGTTTCAAGTGACCAAAATCTGGTATTTTACAATGCTCTATTCACCTGGTTTATTCTAGTTTATTTAAATGGAATCTCCTCAATCTGTTTAAATGCAGTAGATATGTAACTGCTCTCAGGCTATCTGTTCTAATCTGTTATTTTGTTAGAACTATTACCTATTAGTTTGAAATGTTTAAATGCTAATGCTTACGAATATTAAGTCTCCACGATGTTCTAATTAGTTTAAAGTTTGTCATTCCTACTTATTTATGGGTCATTCCATTTTAATTAAGAAGGATGGCACACATTTTTTCTAGGTCTTCATGATCTGTTTAGAATGAATACCAGAGTGTAAAACCCACCTCTTTGCCTATACTCTTCTTTGTTTAATGAATAATATTTTCTTTATGTATATTCAAACTATTTGTGACCATCTGTTAGAATCTTAGTCGCTTAGTTAGCATATTGTGATTCTCTTTATATTTTTCTTGGATCGAGTATGTATTACTCAAAGATTCATATTACGCTGCCACTTTTAATTAAATCCGCAGACATCTTTGTCTTTCCTTTCATTAATCATGTGCTTATGCGTTTTATTCTTCTTGTTTTTTGCATGAATATTCATTGGAGTCCAAATGGACTCTTTGCATTCCTTAAGGGGCCATTGAGGCTTATCCTTCCTTGAAGATTTTGGAAGTCGATCTCGTAGTGCATGGATAAGAAAATCGGAAGAAGGAGAATGGATTAAAATCCCACGATTGAAGCGGTTAAGAGACTCAAAAGTCTTATTTGTTGTTTTATTTAGTCAAGTATTGTTGTCTTTATTTATTTTTATTCATTTATTCGGGACACGAAGCCAAAGTTGTAACTAATACAGGTGGAGCAAGCTCGAGCTAAGGGCTCAAAAACAAAGAATTAGGACAGGTGAAAGACGGGAGGAAAGCCCAATATCTAGATTAGGATAGGGTTGTCGATTTGGGCCTAATGGCTCAAGTCCTTATGCTTCTACCCTTTCCCTTTTACTTTTACTAATTTGCTTTATGTGTTTTCTTGTGAACCTAGTTAAAATCCCTAACTAAGTTGCTAAAAACTGGTTTTGCATAAACACCAAAATATTACTAAAATCGTTTTCTTTTCAAAAACCAATCTATTTTCTAAAGTAAGTCAAAAGACGTTTTCAAACAGTCTGGATAACTGCAAGTTAGCGGACGTTTTAGGTGCCTAACACCTTCCTAAAACATTAATAGGAACCGCTTATCTAGAATCTCTAACTTAAAATGATTTTTCTATTTTGAATCATTTAAAGTATTTATAAAGGTTTCTTAATTCCTTTTCAAAATTAAGAGGCGTCTCTCTTTCAAAAGTCAAAATTATTTCGTAAAACAATGGCTACTAACTGTCCATAAGTATAGTCATCCCAAGGTATGTCTATGTTAGTTTTTCTAAGGTTTTTCCTCACCTTTTCTCCAAATAAGGGAGGGAGTCCATCTATGAACTTAGCTTTCCATTATTGTAGGTTAGTTTCAGGGAGGTCCATAACACGACTTAAGAAAGTGTCTTTATACCAACGAAATTCTCCTAAATGTCTACACCTAAGTCCATTAAGAAGAGTTCTAGTATTTTCATACTTATTGGTAAATCTACCTCCAAACTGTTCAATAATAGTTAGCATAAGTGTATAGACAGCATCTTCCCTACCTGCAAGTAACGGCCTTCCTAAATTATCTTTACCATCTTCTGCGGCTTTTGATTCAAAGATTTTTAATCTTGCCTCGTCAGTTAGATAATTATCCCACCAACCACGAAGTTGGCCAGTAAAACCAGCCACAATAATTTTGCAAACTTCAGAATCAGTACGTTTTTCTTTATTATCACCAATTATAATGGATTTAGCGATAGTAGAATACATAAGCATACGATGAACTTGTATAGAAATTTGTTTTTCACTTAAACCATCAACATTCCATTCATAAATTGATTCACCACAATAAGAAGTATTTGTTAAATTCCATTCCCTTTCCTCGAGTAAAACATCTGGAGGAATGGGTCTTGGATAACAAGTAGCAGACATACGAGGAAGATCAACATATTTTCTAGGTTGTTTTTTAATCGTATGCCGGAGTTTATTTATTTTAGAAGTCATAGTATCGACAGGTAAAGAATCTATGTTGAAAACATTCTCTATTTGTTGTATACTAGAAGCTTCTTGAGAAAATTCTAATGGGTTAATATTTAATTTGAAAATTTTTTCATTAAGAAGCGTTTCTAATTTTTCAATATCAGAGAGTTTTTTAAATACCTTAATTTTAGGAGGTCTTTGGATACAAGGCTTAACCATTGGAGGTTCAGGCTTAGTTCCAGAAGTAGAAG
>NW_025891074.1:15987-35475 GCF_002878395.1 Capsicum annuum
AGAAATAACCCAAGGTAAGGCTTCTAGAATAAAGTCGAACCATAATACTAATCATAACAATGCGGAAAGAACTTATTCAAAATATCAATCATGTCCAAAACCAGGTGTCAATAGTGTAAAAACTACTAATACAATCAAAGAGTCAAATCCATCGAAAAAATAATCGCAAAGGAATAATAAATGTCTCCAAATACTAATAAAGACATAACTAGTATAGAAAGATAGAGGTGAACTTCGGGCGCATGAATGTCCAACCGCTACCTTGGAAGCTCCAACAATCGCCCGAGTCAAGTAAGATGAGGCGCACTCGAGCTAGGACCTGCACCGAAAGGGCGCACTAGGCATTAGTATGGTCCACTTGTACTCGGTAGGTATCATAGGCCGACCAAGCAAAGTAGTAAATAAAGCATACAAAATATACACTAAGGGCACGTCACTTGCAATAAAAAAATATCCCACAACGGTAGCCTACACCGCTTGCACTAACAGTTCTAATATATCTCACATATATTACAAAAACACACCAAGATATAGAACACAAGTATACATTATGTCACATATAAATAGAATAAGAGAGAACATGTAGATACAAGATCATCAAATATAAGTAAAAGAAGGTAAGACAAATACATAGATGTCAATAAGGCAATACAACACAACATAAACATAATAAAGTAAGTGCAATGTATATGATGATGATGATGCACGAGGTTGTCGCACAATCTCCGGGATCGTCGCACAATCCCTGTATACACCTACGGAGCTAAAGCTTCCACACGTAGGACCCATGGGTGGTTCGTCCACCCATATACAATCCATATATCTCCTTTCCGGCATATCCTTCGGAAAGGATTTTATAAGGTTTTACAATATTTTTAAAAAGGTGTTACCAGTGTTTCTCAGATGTTACCACGGTGGTACCAATGTTTCATGAATGAGTATGATATGAAGGTGTAATGCTCACAAACAATCATAATAAGTATTTCCATAACCAACCACATGATATATTTTCACAACCAACCACAATGATACATTTCCACAACCACATGAGCAAATATTCACTCCTTATTTTCATTTCATCCATGAATTGCCACGTCTCATATGCCTATAAAGTATGAATATAATCACAATATACCAATGGTACCACATTTAACAATACAATTATTCACATGTATTCAAGGCTATTAATATCACATAGGACCCCACACGGTCAAACATGTCACATAATATTTCAATTTTGGTAATTACATCACATATAGATCCTCACACGGGCACAAAACGTAGATAGAAATTTTTCATGATTAGTTCTCACTCTTAACATGCATTTTATACCATCATTTACTATCCAGTCCAGTTTGAAGAGTTAAGCCATAACCTACCTCGAAAGTCGAAATCGGTCCGCTACACTTGAACCCGCAACCTTACCTTTTAAGAATAATCCCGAACTTCACTAAAAACATCAAATATGAAAGCTACGCATCAAAAAAAAAACCAATGACACCCATTTTGACTAATTTTGGTTCAGGGTCAAAACGGACCCCCAAAATGTGTTTCCGAAAAAGAAGGGAAAAATCAAAAATTTACTTCAAAAACATGTTCCCCATATTTTTAGGAACCTACAGCTGAAAACCCAAGTTAAATCGAGTAAAAAATGAGGTTCAAATTGAAGAAAAATCATTTTTGAGCTTTACCAGGTAAAATATTTGAAATCCGGGTTAAATCAAGAATCGGAGTTATTTTGAAGGTTAAATTGATGAAAAACTAGTAATTATAAGATAAAGTATTATTCAAGTGAAAATGAGTGAAATTTGGGTTTAAAATAATGCCCTAAGATTTTTGGGATCTTGAGAAATTAATGAAGAAATTACTAAGAAAATGATGAATTCTTACCTTAAATTCGTAATAAAATAAAAAAATAGGTGTTAATGGAGAGAAAAGAACAGTTAAAGGAAGAAGTTGAGGGGCATGATGGTATTTTAGTTGGCAAACAAATGAATGATGTTTTCCATACATAATTATATATCATATGTATACGTTCATACACTATTTGTATAATAGCAATACATTACATAACTATATAACTATTTATACAATATCGATATACATTTATACAACATAGATACATTACATATAACTGTATAATTATTTATGCATTATATATGCATCTTCATACACCGTTTATATATATCGATACATGTTTATACACTATTTATATAATATCGATACGTTACACATACAGCTCAAGAGTTATATATAAATTTTCTTGGTGATTAATAGAATTATTAGTTTATAAAATAGTCATTTAGCCATGGAATTTTTACCATTTAGTATGATCCATTGTCACGACCCGAGGCTACCCCCTAGTCGTAACACGGTACTTAGAACCACAAGTGATCCCAAGTTAACCCATGTACTGGCATGATACTTGAACAATTGATTTATAATGTAAATAAAAGCTAAATTTGTTGCGCAGAAGCATACTCATGAGATAACCTAAATGAATGTAATACTAATAAAGTTTACAACCTAATATATCTGAAGAAAGAACGTGAATTACATTTCATGACTCTGACTGACTATCTATGAAGCCTCTACTATACTGACTATAGATAGCTAGGATATGCGTCCAACTACCACTAATCAATACATATGAATAATAACAATATATTACATGAACTACAACTGACTGGAGTCCCCGAAACAAGAGAACTCATCATCTGCTGGCTGAAAGCTGCAAATTGTCTGATTATGATACATGGTTACAACTCGTACCTACATTATGAGACAATGTATCACATAGACGTATATGTGGATCAGTACTTTGGAATGTACTAAGTATATGGAGGCATGCACTAAATCATGAAAGTATTTAAAACATGCTTTAAAACTGAGGATATAAGTTATTTGCTGAAACATACATTTAAAACATGGTTGTACATGAAAATGGTAAGTCTTGGTGAGATTTATAAATCATAAGCTGAAAACAATTCTATAAATAGGGAGGCGGTAGAAACATGAATACTGTATGTAAATCTCATATAAAACTGAACATGTTGTAAGCCTGAACTAAGGATCAAGTATGGATACCGAGCATGAAAACATGAACATGTAATATGAATGCAAGACCAAGTATAACATGTACTAAAATGATCTGAATAACTGAATATGTGTATTTGAATAACTAAAAATCTGGTTAATTATTCAAGCAAACCTGAACTGATATAGATTAAACACTGACTGAAACTATGAGAGCTATCATGTAACCAACATAAACCATGTGAGCTATCGTGGAGTCCAGCATCTGACCCACGTTGAGAAGGGTTGTTCTATTCTTGCCATCAGAGCAGAACCTGAACTGGAGTGATCACTAAACTGAGCTCATATTAGGCAAGGGGAAACACTCCTGGAAAGGTCCCTAAACCTACGGTGGCACATAGTTTAAGGAAAAATAGGATACGCTGAACCCACACTACCCACTCGGTGCTAAATCCTACTCCCAACTGAAAGACACTGAAATACTAATTGGTGCATGCATTGTAACTGATAAGCTCAGGTCATGGTGTTTTGAAAACAATAGTGCATATAGGTTCTAAAGTACTTATAAACATTTAAACTGATAGTGTTTATCATAGTCATAACAAACAGAGTTTAACATTAAAATCATGGGATGACTGACTCATTACTTGAAAAGTCTGAAACGTAAGTAAACATGTAAGTATCGGGTGTTCATAACCCGTCAGCACTGAATGATTATAGACTTCGATAACAACACTTAAAACATTGACATAAAGTCATAATTCAAAGACCCAAAACATGAGACATTTCAATAACGGAGTGAAATACATGAACTTGAACATGGGGATGAGTTAAGTTTGAGAGGATGTCATATTTACATGATTAAATACATGAATTTGACAATTTGACATTGTATTGACCTAACATGACATGTGAGTTTGGAATTTAATCATATAGAACCATAATTCACACAGAAAAGCTAATAGCATGGCTTGAATGTAAAACTAATGGAGAAATATGGATGAATTTCATGATTTACATTGAACTTGATTATAAATTAGATTATAATTCATAATTTAACGAAAAAAGGGTTTTTGGGCTCAATGGGTGAAAGGGACCCATTGATGAATACCCCACATACCTTAATTGAATGAATTCTTGAAAAAGCTTGAAATTGGAACTTGAATCCTTGAATTCTTGAAGAAGAAATCTTGAATTTCTTGTTCTTGAAAAGGGATGCTTGAATTTTGAGTGAGGAACCCTAATTTTGATGTTCTTGATATTCTTGAATTTGAATCTTGGGACTTGAAGGATGATTTTTTATGAGGAACCCCAATCTTGATATTCTTTTATTCTTGATGATAGGAGGAGGAAAAACGTGTCAAGTAATTGAGGATGGGGGGAAATAATGCCTCCTTATGTTTTAAGTTGTGGGTTGGGAGTTTAAAGAGGAGAAAAGACCAAAAAAAACCCTTAGAAACCTTCTGGAAATCACCTGGAAGTCGTTCCGACGTGTTTGGGTATGACTCGTATCTTCTGGGTACGGGTCATACCTTGAGTCGTCAACAAGAGCCCAAATTTTGACCCCTACTGTTGTGGGTATGACTCCTCCTGACGACTCGTATGGTCTGCTTGTGAGTCATATCAGTGAGTGGTACCCTACTAGCAGCTTTGACAGCGCTTCAGTAATTTGGCCATAACTTTTCACACCGATATCGGATTAAGGAAAAATTGGTATTGTTGGAAAGATAATTCAATTATTTATCTATTGGTGGGTCTTGATCTCATAAATTATTAGAATAATAGAAGTTATACTCTTTTGAATATGACTATAGTTATATTCTTCATAAGAGCTTAATCGCTAAGGGATGTTTCGACTTGTTCATGAGCTAGGAGCTATTTGAGGACTTAATATATGTTCAAGTAACTTATAAAGCTATAAAAACATGAGTCTTGATTCTTGGATCATTTACTGGTCAGGATACGGGTCATATCTTATGACTCGTAATAAGTCATTACGACTTATAGCCACCATTTGTAAGCTGGATAGAAACTTAGGGAACATATACTGCTGAACTCACGACTTCACTTCATACGACTCGTATAGTAATCTTACGACTCTAAGGGTTGGGTCGTACCTAAAACAAAACGTCAACTATTTCATACTGTCTTGGATACAACTACAATATACAACACGTACGTTGTGATACGACTTTAGGAAAAGAGTTGTACGTTGCACAGTGATCTTGAAACACGAGGTATTACATCCATGCATGGCTAAAACGTGAGTTTTTCATTTTTGGGATAATTAAAAAAGGGCAGTCCGGGGCACTAAAGCTTCCGCTGCGTAGGGTCCAGAGATGGGCTTCATCACAAGGGTACATTGTACGCAACCTTACCTTGTGTTATGACCATAGGCTATTTCCAAAGCTTGAACCTGTGACCTCCTGGTCACATGGCAACAACTTTACCAGTTACTCTAAGGCTCCCCTTCATTTTCGAGCTAATTATTTGGTAAATAAAAACACGATTATATTTATTGTAAGCTAATTATTTTTTGTATATATTTTAAATTATCCCTAATGTATTTTCTTTTGCCAAAAGATTTTTCTCCAAGTAATGCTACTTGTATAGAATTTTAAAACTAAAAATATTTAAACTAAGAAGGAGCTTATGAACACTACAAAATAGTCAATATTCTACATTATTTATTGAAAATAATTAATTTTCTTATATAAAGTTTTTATTATTAACTTGATACACATGCGACGTACGTATCCAAGACTGGTATTAATAAAATTGTGTAAAATATTATATATCATGTAAAAAAATTAAAATTGCCTAAAAATAAATTGGACACTTCAAAATGATGAATTCAACACGTAAATATTTATTTGATTCCAAAATAATACGTAAATAAATATTAATACTCGAAACTAATAATTTTGGTAAAATAGTAACCTAGGAGGAGTATCGAAAGGTCAAAATTGGGTGTCAACAACTACATACATCACATACGTATGATTATATAATTATCCCATACACAATGCATATATATACTCTGATAAATTAAGAGCATTATATTATTAAAACTTCAACACTATATGATCATATTATATTAACATACTATTTAATATGTTTAGATAAATTCGGTTAGTTTTTGACTACTTCGTACATCGATCACTACATGATATATCCGTATACATATATACATATCATCTTTTGAATACATACTACATTCATTACATGCACGAGTATATTACCTCATAATATAATGTATTCATTATATGAATTATCGGTTAAGTACCTTACTTTATTATAACTCCAATAACATATTATTACCTCAACCGTATGATATCAACGTATTCAATATACTTGTATACATTCAGTTGGCTTTTAACTACCATATAAATACGACACAAGATATATGCATGTAGAAAAATATATTTATTTTACTAAAACATTAGTAAAAAATAAAGATTATGTTTAACGATATTTATTTATTGTATTTAATATATTTCTTAGTTTATATTTTGATATAGTTTTTTACAAATTTTAAATATTAATTGATTTTTATTATATAAATAATAAAAATATATTCGGTTTTACATATAATAATTAATTTTTTTTATTTTTGTAAAATCAAAAAGTGGCCACTAGAGGTCGCTTTTTATAAAAAATTTACTTTTTTATTTAGTTTTAATCCAAAAGCAACCACTTGGTCGCTTTTAACATAATATTTTAGATTTATTTTTTAATGAAAACATGGTCGCTTTTTCAAAAAAAAAATTATTTTTAATTTTATTTAATGAAAATCGACCAGTTGTGATCGTTTTTCATAAATATTTTATTTTTTATACTTTTTAATTAGAAAGCAAACACAAATGGTCACTTTTTGCGTAATATTTTTAATTTATTTTTTTAATAAAAACTAACCACTTGTGGTTACTTATTCCAATTTTTTTTTTTTTAATGAAAACTAATCACTTGTGGTCGCTTTTTGTAATTATTTTTTTAACAAAAAAAGACTACAAGTGGTCACTTTTTGCATAATATTTTTAATTTTTTTTAATGAAAACCGACCACTTGTGGAGTTGTGGTCGCTTTTTCAAAACTATATATTTTTGTTTTATCAAAAAACAACCACAAGTGGTCACTTTTTGCATAATATTTTTAATTTATTTTTTTTATAAAAACTGACAACTTGTGGTCGCTTTTAATAAATATTTTTTTTTAATCAGAAAACGACTGCAAATAGTCTCTTCTTGCATAATATTTTTAATTTATTTTTTTACTAAAAATGACCACATGTGGTCGCTTTTTCAAAAATATTTTCTTTTTTAATTTTTTAAATCAAAAATCAACCATTGGTGGTCACATTTTGTAAATATTATCATTTTTATTTTTGAAAATCAAAAACCAATCACAAGCGATCGGTTTTTGTGTAATATTTTTAATAAAATTATTTTTTTTATTTTTTTTAATCGAAAATCGATCCAAAGTGGTCGCTTTTTGTTTTTAGAAAAAACAAAATAATTAATATAAAAATTTAAGAAGAATCTTGAAATGATTATTTCACAATTTTAAAATATGATTAATTATTTTTTAACAAAATAATAAAAAAGACCACAAGTGGTCGCTTTTTTTGCGACCACCAACCATGGTCGCAAAAACTGTTTTTTAAGTAGTGCCAACCAAAACAAACCCTAAGTGACTAAAAATCAAAGGAAGATGATTAGGGCAATCGACTTATCGGCTCAACACAGCAACAAAACAAACTCTCACAGAGACAGATATATAAGTTAATGAATAAAAACAAAAAGAATATTTACCTTGAAAACAAGCTCATTTTCAAAAAGTTGAATAGTGTACTTCTTTCTGATTTGGTGATTCTTTGATATATCTGAATTAGATGTCAAGATTAATAAGATATAAATAAATAGTGTAGGTAATAAGCAAGAGAAGAAAAGGGGGAGATTATTTATGCCTTTTTGAAGTTGGCTAAGATCATTGGTTTTGTTCTCTAGGTCACGCTGTAATTCTCGTACAGTGGCAGTGAAACCATTCCTTCTATGTAACTAGCTCTTCTATAATTGGGTTTTCTGTTGATTTATTACCGGAGTTTGGGGTGCAGCTACTGGCAGTTGGGTGCGGCGACTTCGATTTCTAGTGTCGTAAGTTATTAGCGAAGGAGAAACATATGTATACTGTTTAATCTCCAAAATTTATAATTTACCACACTGTAGTCCTTCAGCTTTAAAAATTTGACACAACAACGTCGATTTTTTTGAATTTTGATTCCAAGTTGAGCAAAAGATCTTCATAAAAAAGTGCGGTTTCAACTCAGTTTTTAAATGACATAATGTATTCAACTATATATTCACATATTTTATAAAACAGATATGACATGACTTGGGCAATAGAGGAGGCTCAAGAGGATGGTGGCTTTAGAATACCAGCTTTAAGATAAATTTGGATTAGATTTGTCAATTAAAAAGGTGATCTATTGTTTGCCACTTACACTTTGTTTGGATGATTGTTATCTATGATATTATATTGTATAGTAATTACCAATATTATGTTTGTTTCGATTGATAGTTAAAAAGCATATTGTATGATATGGTTTGATTCCATGGAAGGGTAATCATAAAAAATCTCATTTTATGTAACCATCAATATGGCGCAATCGCGTCGTTACCTTATATTTTTTTCATTTTGCATTACTTATTTAATAATCTTATTTTATCAGTTATCCTACCTTTTTATAGTAGCACTACCCTTTATCCTACTTTTCTAGTAAGTTTATCCTTAAAATTATTAATGTGTGAGATTATGTAACAATGGAAAATGATGCAATCTATCCAAACAATGTATTTATTAAAACAATCCTGTACAATACGATACATTATGAAATAATACGTAACAATCATCCAAATATAGTGTTAATTAGGCGATCTGACATAGAGTGCCAGTTTTATTACTTGTTATTTTGCCTTTTAAATGGACTGGTCTTTAATTTTTTGTATTCAAATAGATTGATCAGTTTGTATAATCTTGTCCTAAAAACTGTCACGTGGCTTTCGATTGTGATGCCACTTGGCTTCTTCTAATGTTTCATCCTCTGCTTTATAATATATATAGATACAGATTTTTTATAGTTCTTGTTGTTGTTATTGTTGTCGTTGTTATTATTATTATTATCATTGAAATCAAATGTATTTAAATATATTTTATAACAACTTCAAGGAATTAGTCAATGAAATAGTAAGAGTTCACTTATAACTCTTCAATTGTAAATTTCTAGTTTTATGCTAATGGTTAATATTTAAATAAACTATACCTAAATATATTTTATATATTTAAAATTTAAAATATGGAAGTATATGAAACATAAAAAATTTATTTAGGACTCTACAATCATGAGTATCTATTTTTAAGCTAATGAAAATATATTTTTTAAAATAAAGAATAATGTATTTTTAAATTTTGATTATTATCTCTACTTTCAATTCAAATTGAATTATTATTTAAATTTTGATTATTATCTCGATCTTTCAATTCAAATCAAAAATTTTAAATTATTATTTATCATATTATTATTATTATTATTATTATTATTATTATTATTATTATTATTATCATCATCAGTTTTACTGCAATATGTTTCTAAATTAAAAAATTACTACTACGTGTCTTCTATTACTACTGCAATTATTATTATTATTATTATTATTATTATTATTATTATTATATTTTATTTAATATTTTATTTTTGTTAAATATATCATCCTAAACATAATATTATGAGTTCTACTGCTATTATTATTATTTATTATTATTAATATTATTATTATATTTTTATCTTTTATTTAATATTTATTTATTTATTTATTATTATTACTACTACTACTTTTTTTTGAATAATATTATTACTAATATTACCACTACTCCAATTACTGTATGTATTATATATATTGTTACTATTACTATTTTTTTTTTATTATTATTATTATTACTACGCGCTATTACTACTAATCTTACTGCTATTATTTATTATTAATATCATTATTATATTTTTATCTTTTATTTAATATTTACATAAATTATATTAGATACTTTTATAACATTTATTTGATTTTTAAAAAAGATAAACATGAAAGAATAAAAGTTCATTCAAAATTCTTTAATCATGAGTTCTATTTTTAAGCTAATGAAATCTTTTTTTCAAATAAAGAATATTATTTTTTTCAAATTCAAATATTTTAAATTTTTTAATACATTATTATTACAACATTATTTAGTTATGTCTTAAAAATTGTCACATGGTTTCTTGTCTTGTTTTTAGTTTTGCTTATATATATCAACATTATTATATTTATTTATTTATTTATTTAATAAATTATTATTATTGTTACACATACTACACGCAACTACTACTACTACTACTTTTACTGCTATTATTTATTATTAGTATTGTTATTATATTTTTATAGTATTTATTTAAATTTTAAGAGATAAATACATGAAAGAGTATAGGTCCATTTAGAACTCTTTAACCATGAGTTTTTATTTTTAAATTGAAACTCTTTAAAATAATCTATGTATTTAAATTGAAAGAAATATTTGAAATCAATAAGATCTATTCAAATACTTTTTATAGTTATCAATAATAAATAAAATATGACCAGTTTATTACTCATCCTTATCCTTACTATTTTATTATATTTTTCTTTTTTTTTCAATTATCTTCTTTTCTTTCATTTGACTCATTCTCTAGTTGATACTACAACTTTTTTTTTTTTGCACGTTTTTAAAATTTTCTTTTCTTTTCTTTTATTTCCTTTCTTTTTCGTCTTTTTTTTTGTTTGTTAATTTTTTTTTTAAATTTTTTATTACAACACTTAAGTTTTGTCCTAAAAATTGCCACGTGGCTTCTCAGCATTTTGCTACATGGCTTCTTCTTGTTGGTTCGTCCTTTGCTTTTTAATATATATATAGATTAATATATATTTTAAAAATATAAAAAAAATCATTATTTTTGACAAAATTCTTTATAAGAGTCCTAACAAGCTACAACTTTGGCAAATACTTGCCGCATAGGAGTATTATTTTGACAAAGGTAAAATCTACCCTATTTTTCAAAAATAAACGAGCTATATCTTTTGGCAAACTAAAAATATGGTAGGAATCCCAACAAAACCTACCTTATTTATACAATTTTGGATCAACTTAAAATACGGTAAATGTTTTAAAACCCCACGACAAATTAGGATTATGATATGTAAATTAGAATTCAAACCTAATAAATCCCTATATATATAGTCGTAGGGAATTTTTTCGTTATACCAATTAAGAGTTGTACTACTTGTTTGAAACTAGAGTTTCAACGTATTATGGCTTCAAGATTTTATTGTGTTCATTATCATCATTCTTTTTGGCTTTCTTTATTTTTGTAGTTAATAGCTTTAATGATGATATACATTCATACATAATCAATATATATATATATATGTGTGGCATGCCTTAGAGGCCTCTACTGTCATTTATCTATTTTGTGTTTTTTTTGAATTATTTTCTCCTATTTTTAGCTTAATAAATTATTTAAAATTAATAAAAATCATCCATAATGTCCATATTATTAGAACTTAAATACAATGTGTTTAATGTACAACATGATTATTATCTCATGCTATTAAACTCTTCCACTTTCTCACCTTACCTATCACACTTTTTATTATTTAATTTATCTATTCTTCCTCTTGAAAAAAATAATTCATCCCACTTTCTAGATTTAAAAATACTTTTATGACAATCTCTCTCTATATATATAGAGAGAGAGATCTTCTTCCTCAATTTTTTGAGCTTTTTCTTAGTCTTTTTAATTTATATAATATGTTAAAAACTCAAAAATCATCTAAAAGTTGAAACTCCCATTTTAAGTAAATTTTTAAGAGAATTAAACATGACAATTATGGCTTATTATTATATTATCCATTCATATCCTTAATATTACTCTATCTTCTCATGCCTTTTGATATTCCAAATATAAGTTCTATAAATTTAAACATTTGAATAAGCATTTCTTAATGCACTTTTCAAAATTAAGCATTGGGTCAATATTGGTTATAATTTTCTTCTAATATTATTTTTTTGTTTACAAATTTATGCTTCTTCATCACTCTAAAAGCAATTATCAAGGTAAACAAATATACTTTATTTTTCTTGTGTGTGTTAGTAGCTGAAAGTTTCTAAGAATGCATTATAAAATTTTAAAATCATGTTTTTTTATTGTTTAAAATTTTTTTTAGTGATGATATTTTATAAACCGAAGAAAAATATTCATATAGATCGAATACTAATTATGAATATTAGACCCTTCTTCTAATTTTCGAATGTTTGATTCTAATAGCCAATTTAGTTTTTATTTGTAGAATTAACCTTGATTCTTGAGGAATATTAATTTATCATAAATTTCGTGAATAATTTTTCTCTTCACCTTTTCTATTAGTTTGTTCTTTATACATGTTCCGTTTATTTTCTTATGTTAATTTGCTCTATATGATGGATAATTAACACATGTTCTATTGTTTCTGCGGTTTGAATTCAAGGAGCAACTCTTTCATTATTATTATTTTTGAAAGAAAAGCTACTAAATTCAAATGTTAATTTATTACAAAAATGCATTTACCATTTTTATTGTTATGTTTTCGGTGGTTATTATATTTTCATGTTTTTAATGATTAAGTTTGTAAGAATGATGTTGCATCTTTTTGTTTTGCATGTTCTCTATATGATTTCTCTTTATTTTGTATTTTATATGAATTTCTGATAATTATAATTTTATAATTATTTTGGTTCAAAATAATAACGTATGATTTTGATATAAATCTACTATAACCGCGTGAAGTGCGGACAAATTCACTAGTTGATAACTAATAATGAATTCTCCTCTTTTAATTATTTTTTTTGTGTTTCTCTTTCAAGTAAAATTTTGACATTGAATTATTCTCTTTTAATAATTTCTTGTGTTTCTCTATCAGGTAAAATTTAGATAATGATTTCTTGTCTTTTGATAAATTTTCATATTTCTCCTTTAGATGAAATTTTTTACTTGAAAATTGAACGAAACAAACATGTCTTCATTAAGCATAAAGAGTGAAAGATTATAAATATCGAACGAAGAATTAGATTTGAAATTTCAGCTCCAGATTCTTTTCCAAGTAAGCCTAATTTCTCTTAGTGTTTTTTGCTTAATAGACTTATTTGTTATTTTTTTTTATAATCGTATTATCTGTCAGCTTGTGTGCATTACAACTAATTTTATACTTTCACCAACAGCACTAACCAGGTATTATTGTTGTTTATTTTCAAAGAAAATTTTATCCAGTTCGGTTGAATTATGAAATTTTATAGATTGAAACTTATGAATGTTCAATTGGAAATAGGGTGGACTTAATAAGAAAAGAGCTTTTTGGTAATGATTCAATGTATTATTTTTTCCACTTTAGCATACTTCTGTAGTTTTGTGGCTTTTGGAATTGCTTTCTGCTCAAAATATTCAGATTGAGGCCGGTAGGAGTTTTGCATACTGTATATGTTTCAAATTTTAATTAAACTTTTTGTTATTCATTAAAACTCAATAGATAAAAGTGATATTTTACTATTTTTCTCAATTATTATATTATTATTTTTATTATATTTAGAATTATTTTTATAATATATCAGTTGATAGCACTTCAACTTGAATTTGTCAATTTCATCACAATAACTAATATCCAAGTTAATTCATACAATTAAGAATTCATTAAAATAGGGCATGTCGTACATCTGATTGGAACTATATTCAATTTAATTCATGGAATTAAGGACTCTTAAAAATAGGATATCAAGTCTAATTAAACTATATCAATACGTTTTTCATTTAATTTTACATGCATTAATTGTTAATTAGTCTTAAAAGTGGGTCTAAATTTGAACATCATTTTTTTTTTTTTCGATTAAAAAGAAATTCATTCATTTAGAGATCAAGGTTGGTGGGCAGTTTTGTCCCTCACAGCTGAAGGGGCCAAAACTATGATGTTCGGGGCCACATCCCAAACCTCATTGCATGACATTAGTTGGAAAGTATATCAGGTCCATATATATCTAAATTGTATTTCTATTGTAAAATATTTATCTATATTAGTTAACTTAATGGAGATAATATGCAACACCCTAATCCTTTTGCAGACGACGCGAGCATTACACATGCATGATTCACAACATTAATGATTGTTGGAATGAGTTAAGTTCCTAAGTAAATCATGTTTTTGTTGATATGAAAAACTCTCTCTGAGAATATTTGAGTGTATCTAAGTTGAAGTCTTTTTTTTGTTGTTGTTATTTAATAATATACTGATTATTGTCAAAAAAAATTTAATACATTTTTTGTCATATTTTGCTTAAAGAGTCGCTTTAGAATTAGGTTAATATTTGGAAAGAAGGTTAATTTGTAGAATTCATTAGTCTTTTTTGTACGAATTTTGTTATATTAAGCTTTAAGAATTACTATCAATTAATTAATATTATTTATATAATTCGTTGTCTCTCTTTCTTTAGGTTTAGACAGTTCTTCCAAAATTATTGTGGCAGGAAAAATTAGGAATAATTTTGGATATTTTTTTTTTGCAAATTGTAATCTTGATAGTGTTTAAGATTAAACAGAGAATTTTACTTTTGATTTGAGTTAAATTTTCTAAAATTTTAGTCTGTTCTTGAAGTTTAATTTTTAAAAATTTGTAAGTACACAATAATGTTTTTTATATTTATTAATTATTAATTATTTCAAAATATGAAAGCCCTTAAAAAATTGATTTGAACTTTTTGTCCTTCATTAAAAATTCTGCAATAGACAAAATCATTTTTTTTACTATTTTTCTAATATTTAAAATTTTAATTATTAAATTTCCTTATTGAACTAGGTAGAGAATCCTAATATTTATTAACTTAAAATCATTAAAATTTACCTTATGTAAATTATTTCCCAATTTGAACTACATAGCATAATTTTAAAACCTACATATTTCTCAATTGTCATAAACAAATTAAATGATCCAACTCTAATTAATTGAAAACATGTCGACAGTTGTATCCACACCTAGGAGAAATCAATTAGTTTCTTCTTTTATTGGAATGAGGTAAAGATAATATTAATAATTCAAATTAATAAAATTAAATTACTTTTTTACCGATGGAAATAAATAAATTATAATTATTGATAATAATTTATTTGTTGAGAAAATCAAAACTGCTACACATATATTATTGACTTTTCTTTAATTAGGTTTACGATTCTTTCAATTTTTCTTTGTTCTTATGTCAATTATTACGATTTACATTGTCTCTTCTCTTTGTTTTTTTTTTTTTTGAAATTTGCTTTATGTTTGTAGAATTTAAAACCAATGAAGATTTGATTGGACGAGGTTAGGCTTTGAAATTTTTTTTGTATAAAAATTATATTTAATCTTATTATTTTGATTTCTCGATCATCGTATTGTTTTATTATAATTTCTATTATGTTACTGTCTATTGTTTTTCTTATTATTCGGTCGGGCTTTAAGAATATTTCTTGTAAAGTTTAGATTTAATCGTATTGTTCTGATATCTCGATTATGTTGCACTTTCTGCTCTATTGATAGCTTCTAATTTTTTTTTTAATACAAGTGATCAATGAATGTTCGTCGGAATTTGAGAAATTTTTGTGTAAAAATCATGTTTAATAATTGTATTGTTCTTATATTTCGATTGTTATATTATTTATTGTAGTTTCTATTTTGTTGCTATCTACTATTTTTAGAGATGTAGATGAATGTTCGATCGGTCTTTAAGGAACTTTGGTGTAAAAGTTAGATTTTATACTGTCGTACTTTCTATTCTTTTGATATCTACTATTATTCTGCTTAATACAGGTGGTGGATGAATGTTCGATTAGGCTTTGAGAAATTTTTGCTTAAAGATCAAGTGTAATCGTATTATTTTGATATCTCGATTGTGGTATTATTTTGGTGTAGTTTTGATTTTGTTTTTATCTACTATTTTTTCTACTTAATATAGATGGTAGATGAATATTCAATGTTTAACCCAAAAAAGGATAAATGTTCAATCAATCTTTAAGAAACTTTTGTGCAAAAGTTAGATTTAATGAAAATTTTCTTATTTACTTACTTTTGCCAATATTTTAGAAGAAAAATGGCAACCATTTAAAAGAAGGGTAATAATTTAACCCAAAAAAAAAATTATGAAACAAGTTTATTTTATAAAAGAAAAATAGTGAGGATTCAACAACAAAAGAAAATATTACGCGAGACAATTAGGGAAAGATGAATACAAGTTTAATACACATCAGGATTTAAATTTTGACTTTTGCTATGAATAATCAAATTTTGTTCATTATTCTTAATTTTGCTCCTAACTTAATTGTTAGTGCAATAGTGGATTATTATGATACTCTTTAAGTATACTTTTTATCTTAAAATTTTTACATTATTTTTTAATAGATTTTGTCCTTGATAATATAACATACGTATATAGAATAATTTTTTTTCTTTCTATATGCATTTATTGTTAAATAACACGATACACACGTTACACTTGACTAGTATATACATACATACATACATATATGTATGTATGTATTTATATATATCTATGTATGTATATATGTATGTATTTATTTATATATATGTATGTATGTGTATGTATGTATATATATATATATATATATATATATGAATGTATGTATATGTATGTATGTATTTATATATATGTATCTATATGTATGTACTTATATATATGTATGTATATATATGTATCTCTCTCTATATATATGTGTGTGTGTGTAAAATAGTAATTTACTATATTTTTATTGGATTATCGGTTTATCCAACAACTCAATAATTATTTTATATAAAATTATTAAAAAATTGTTAACCCAATAAATCAATAATATTTTTATCGGTTCGATTTTGCACACCCCTAAGTGGAAGGGGGAGATGGGAGGTCATAGAGAGAGAAATCACTTACCTAGTCGGTAACTTGTGTATTTTTATTTCTAAATATATGGAATAAAAAGTTCCGACTATGTGCTAATATCTTTAGGCATATAGTTTGCTAATTTGTTTTTTGTAATGCAAATGCCATTTATGGATGTGATATATTTATTTCAATTCCTCGTATTTAATTGAGTTCCGAATTAAAATAGGCTGTCAAATTTAAAAAAGTATCAAAATATGTCATGTATATAATGTGTGACTAAAATAGACTTAACTCACTTAAAAAGTGAGTTATAGCTTATATTTTAATGTTACCATCATAAAAAAGTGTATAAATCACTTATTTAGTGAGTTATCCATTTTATTTGTACATAACTCACAAAAAAGTGAGTTATATTTATTTTTATAATTTTTATAAAACTCACATATTATGTGAGCATTCAATTTATCTTTTTTAATTTATATGCTTTATAAAAAACTCACACATTTTTAAAAAAAAATCTATTTTGATTTTATAAAGTTCACTAATTGTGTGATTTTATAAAGCTCACTAATTATTTTTTTTTAATTTATTTTTATCTTATAAAACTATCATATGTCTCTATTTTTATCATATAAAAATCACTAATTATGTGAGTTATTCAAATATAAAATAAGTAACTCAATTTTTAAGTGAGTTATCCATTTAATATGGATCTTAAAATATGTGAGATAAGCCCATTACTTTATTAGTGATGTGAAATATGAATGTAGTGTTAAAAATATATGAGTTATGCAAAATAAATTATATACTATACAACTAAACGTGAGGATGAAGTATATGCTCATTAATTGTTATATACTACACAACTAAAATCTTTTTTTAAAAAAACACATAGAGAAACTTGTTAAATCTACTTTCAAAGTTGACATGTCCATCAAAAACGTCAGTCAGTCATAAAAAGTATAACCATTAAAAAAACTATTGGGTGACAAACAAAAATGAATGTCAAATCCTTTCAAAAATTCGAGGGTTATAGGAAAAAGGCGCATCGATGCACAGTATCCAAAATTATCTTATCACAGATAACATATTTGAAGTCATGGCATTCAACTCCCACCATGAAAAGGGTGCTAATAAGCAAGTTGTTAATGAAACACAAAGAACATGTACGTGCGGTAAATAACAATCAAATCACTTTCTAATGGTTATACTTTTTATAACTGACTGACGTTTTTGACGGACATGTCAAGTTTGTACGATATTTTTTAAAAGTAGATGTAACAAGTTTCTCTGTATGTTCTTTTTCAATTTTTTTTTCTTTTAGTTATATAGCATATGAGATCCTCACGTCTAGTTGTATAGTATATAATTTGTTTTGCACAACTCACATATTTTTAGCAGCATATTCATATTTCACATCATTAATAAAGTTATGCGCTTATCTCACATATTTTAAGAGCTATATTTAATGGATAACTCAATTAAAAGGGGAGTTACTTATTTTATATTTGAATAACTCACATAATTAGTGAGTTTTATATGACAAAAATAAAGGCTGATAGTTTTATAAGATAAAAATAGATTTAAAAAATCAATTAGTAAGCTTCATAAAATCACATAATTAGTGAGCTTTATAAAATCAAAATAGATTTTTTAATTTTTTTTTTTTTTTAAAAAGATAAATTAAATGCTCATATAATATATGAGTTTTATAAAAATTCACGTAAATTATAAAAATAAATATAACTCACTTTTTTTGTGAGTTATGTATAAATAAAATGAATAACTCACCAAATGAATTATTTACTTTTTTTATGTGAATAACGCCCTCAACCAAACTACTGTTATAAAAATAAAGTATAACTGAGTTAAACCTATTTTAATCACACTTTATGTACATGATATATTTTAATATTTTTTTTTTTATTTTTAGTTTGGCAGCCCATTTTGATTCGAGAGACTTTAATTTTATAGACTGGATCACCTATTATAGCGAGACGTGTACTTTCATCCAAAGAATACCAAGAAAAGAAGGGACTGCATCTGCAATTTACTCGAAATCCGAGCTGGAGGCAGGAAAATAGTGTAAATAGCAGTCGAAGTAGTTGGACTTTGCAAAAAGCAAGAGTCCCCTAAACTTTTGTTTAATTTCAGTCCAAATGCTGGAACTAACAATTCCCATCGATCGGAGGAGCCATAATTATTGCACAAATAATGGAACTGTAAGAATTGAGAACATGAAAATATTGGCTATAGGAATAGCAATAAATATGCATAATTGAATATTCCTCATTGTGAAACTTCTTGACGCAAATTCAAAATTAGTCACAATACGGGTACCAAACACCGAATAGAAACAAAAAAAATAACAAAAAGCTGTACCAAGTTAGTTGAGACCTTTCTGGGCTGTATTCAGGGATCTAAATACTGAAGCAAAATGAGGATTTATTCCTTATATCA
>NW_025891075.1:0-3203 GCF_002878395.1 Capsicum annuum
ACAAACCATAAACCATAACAAGTCTAAGGCCATCTTCTCTAGAAATAACACCTCTTCCCATACCATTATGTGCTCCCAAATCCTCAACATTCAACCCTGTACCAACTTTGAGAAGTACCTCAGGTTCCCTATCTTTCATAGTAAACCCAAGAATAGCGATTTCTAATTCATAATTGACAACATGAATACTATATTGGCAGCCTGGAAGACAAAGCTATTGAACATGACTGGAAGAACTGTCCTTGCCAAGTCAACTCTAAGTGCAATGCCCACTCATATCATGCAATACATAAAAATCACCAACAAAATCTCTAAGTCCTTTAAAAAAATTCAAAGGGACTTTATCTGGGACAGCTGTAAAAAAGAAATTGCACTTATTAAGCTGGGATGTCATCACCACCAAAAAGAAGGATAGTGGACTTGGCTTCATAAAAGTGAGTTGAGGAACAGGGCAGCACTGCATGCTAGTCTTACATGGGGACTGTTCCATAATCCCACCTCACTATGGGGCCAGGTCATTCTTAAAAAATATTATACCATTCATGGAACCTTCACCACCAAGAAAATTACCTTTTAAACCTGGCAAAACATTAAGAGGGGATGGAAAGACTGTTCCTTAGGAGTAAGGTGAAGGGTAGGCAAGGGTGACAGAGTTAGCTTTTGGGGAGACACCTGGATCCCTCACTTAGAAGCCTTAAGAGCATCATCTAAGGACCTGTAGAGAACTAAATCTAGAGGTCACTATCAAAGATGTCTACAACAATGGCAATTGAGATTTCACAACAATACCCTTTGAAATCCCAATCACCATTCAATAGAGTATCCTTAGCATGCCCATCAATCTCAGTGACAACAACACCGATACTGCCATCTGGAATTATTCCCCTGATGCTAAGTTCACCACCAGTTGCATGTACTCCCAGCTCCTAATCAACTCACTAAGGCAAACCACAATGAGGTCCACAACACTACCTTCTCAAAAGTTTGGAGAGCAAACACTCCCAATAAAATCATGATCTTTCTTTGACTCCTAATTCACAAAAGGCTTCCTACTAACAGATACCTCAACCACATAGGCATAAATATCCCCTCACAATGCCACTTCTGCAGTAGTAGTGTTAAAGATGTCACTCACATTTTCTTCAAGCACAGTAATACACTCCAGTTCTGGGCTAAGATTCATGCCAAGAGTAGGTATAAACCTACTTTTAAATGGCACACCATGGATGCCTCTAACTGGCATGTAATGTGGATCAAACTATGGGTGAAGCATTTCAACAATTGGCTCGCCTGGGGGTACTATTCTCCCTTACTGCCTATGAGTTATTTGGTTGAGTAGAAATGATAACCTTTTCAACAACCAGTACAATACCACAAGGGTGGAAAAAGTAATTGTTGCTGCTACTGAGTTCATTTTCATTGGTAAGGACCAAAACACCAACAATAATCACAACATTGAAATCATCAATACCAAGTGGAATCCCCCCACAACACGAGGGATTAAACTGAACCCTGGGCCTGGGGGACTGAGAGGGGTATTTCAGAACGAAAATGGTGCGTGGATCCTTAGGTATTACCATCACATTCCTCATACATACCCAACCATTGCCGAGCTTCTTGCCCTTAGATGTGGTTTAATGATAGCTAAAGAGCATAACATCACGTCCTTTGATATTGAGATGGATTCATTATTAGCTATTAATATTTTGAATAATGACCATCCACTTTATTCTAATATTGTATCTGAGTGCAAGATATTACTAGAGGAGCTGGGAGCAACCAAACCACTGAAAATTCTCAGGGAGCAGAATGCAGTACCCGATTACCTAGCAAAGGAAGGGACTAGGATAGAGTATCTGTTGAGGCCTACTGTGGCCACCCATGTACCACCTTTTCTGCCCATGTAGTCAGAGATGATTACATAGGCAAAATATTCACTCGCACTATTAAACATTTGAACATGAACTTACAAGGCCGGGTTGTGGCCTTGAACTACTCTATTTTGCCTCCTACATCTGATAGGAGTTCTGGCCCCCACCCCATTAGGAATCAACGGAATCGTCTTTTTTAACCCCCCACCCACCCCAAAAAAAGAGTTTTTGACTTAGTAAAATAATATATTTCATATCCTTCATCTAAGGAAAAAGATAAGTATTTATAGCCCAAAAGATAATGCTTCATAAAGAAAGCAATGATTGAAGAAAAGTCGCAACTTTTTGAAACGTCGCCCGACCTGTGGACCCATCTATGGCCGCAGATAGGCCACACGCTGCTGTAGGTCAACCCATGCATAAAACAATAAGTTTTCGTTCAATCTGTGGACCCCATCTGCGTCTGAATCTGAAGTTTTAAATGAATGTTGTCTAAAAAAATAGTCTTTCGATCATTTGACAAATCCAAAGCCAAAGTCGAACAAGTGACAACAACGACAACGCAAGACTTATCTTCTTCTTGCCTCATTATCCACATGAAGGAACATTTCTATATGTATACATACAAAAGTTCCATTTTTCCATCAACGTGGAAGCATACTTCTTTTATAAAGTAAAGATTCATTATTCATTTTTCCTCCATCTTTTTTTCCTTCATTTTTCATGCACACTTTTATCAAACAAACCCCACACCATGCTGGCCCTACAAAATTTGTCTACTATGGATGTGTTTGGTATGAAGGAAAATATTTTCCATGAAAAATGTTTTCCTAGAAAATATTTTCTTGGAAAACAAGTTGATTTTTTACTTGTTTTCCTATGTTTGGTTGGTGGATGGAAAATATTTTTGGCAAAATATTTTGTAGTGTTTGGTTGGTGAATGAAAAATATTTTTAAAAAAATACATTTTAATGTTTAGCTAAAGCGAAAAATACATTTTAGAAAAATAATTTTTGATCTCAAATTTTTTTTTATGATATGTTCGATATGAAGGAGGAGAAATATTTTCTAGAAAAATAAGTGTTTCTAACTTATATTTGTGTATTCGTTATGCAAATTAGAAAAGTATATGTTTTCTAAAAGTATTTGTATATATTTAACAAAAACAATAAGAACGAATATGATATAAAGGGTGGGATAAGAAAAAAGTTCTGAATTTATTTTAAAAAAATAAATTAAAAACATTGATTTTTTTAGAGGGAATTGGGGTTGTCAAAATTAAATAGGTAGTAAGGGTGGGTAAGAAAATAATTTTAATTTTTTAAAAAATAA
>NW_025891075.1:3303-3513 GCF_002878395.1 Capsicum annuum
TTGAGGGTCGGAGTAGGGATGGGTGATTTTGAGAGTTGTATGAATATTTTAACTTGAGAGTGAGGTTGAAAGAGAGTTTTGGAAAAATATTTTCCCTACTTTTTGAAGAAAAGTTATTTTCCTTAGATTTAAGGAAAATGAGTTGATTTGGAAAACATTTTCTAGAAAATATTTTCCTTCATACCAAACACACCCTATGTGTATCATCAT
>NW_025891076.1:0-7282 GCF_002878395.1 Capsicum annuum
TAGTCTCACTAACTTTAAACCAACCAATGGGTGATCTACACCTTCTACCATACAAGCCTTCAAACGGGGCCATTCCAATAGTAGCATAAAAATTGTTATTGTAAGCAAACTCGATTAATGCTAAGTGCTCATCCCAACTACCTTTAAAATCAAGCACACAAGACCTCAACATATCTTCTAAAGTCTGAATGGTCCGCTCGGCCTGACCATCTATTTGCGGATGGAAAGAAGAACTTAAATGAATTTGGGTACCGAGACCCTTCTGGAAAGCTTTCCAAAATTGAGAGGTAAACTGAGTACCTCTGTTAGAAATAATAGCCAAAGTGATTCCATGAAGTCTGATGAGTTCTTGAATATATGTTCTAGTATAATCTTCAGTTGTATACGATGAATGCACAGGCAAGAAATGAGATGATTTCGTCAGCCGATCTACGACAACCCAAATCGAATCATAATGGTGACGAGAAGCAGGCAAACCAACTATGAAGTCCATATTCACTTCTTCTCACTTCCAAGTAGGAATGCTAAACTTTTGCATCATGCCACTGGGCCTTTGATGCTCTATTTTAACCTGTTGACACGTGGAACACTTCGCCACAAATTCTGCTATGTTTCTCTTCGTACCTTTCCACCAATAGATTTCCCGCAAATCATGGTGCATCTTGGTAGCACAGGATGGATAGAGTATCGCGTACCATGCGCTTCCGCCATAATCCTCTACTTCAAGTTATCAACATCAGGAACACATAATCTTTCTCTGAGTCTCAAAATGCAATCTCTCCCTTGGAAGAAAACCTCCACCTTTTGGTCTTTAACTGACTCTTTCAACCTAACCAAGGTAGGATCCCTGTCTTGCTTCTCCTTTACTTCCAAAACTAAAGAGGATTCAGAATCGCTTTGCACTCCTATACTACCCTCAGTATCACCAAACAACCTAACCCCTAATCTAGCCAAACGATGTACCTCACGGGGCAACTCCTTCTTACCAATCTCCACATGTGCTACGCTACCCATGGACTTCTGACTAAGGGAATCTGCTACTACATTGGCCTTTCCTGGATGATATAGCATGCTCATATCATAATCTTTAAATATTTTTAACCATCGTCTCTGCCTAAGATTCAACTCTTTTTAGGTGAATACATACTGCAAGCTCTTATGGTCCGTAAAGACGTACATGGACACCATACAAATAATGTCTCCAGATTTTCGAAGCAAAAACCACGACAGCTAATTCAAGGTTATGGGTAGGATAATTCTTCTTGTGAGGCTTTAGCTGCCTGGAAGCATAAGCTATAACCTTGCCCTTTTGCATCAATACCCAACCCAAACCGACTCTGGAAGCATCGCAATACACCACAAAACCATCAACACCATCAGGGAAAGTCAACACAGGGGCTGAAGTGAGTCGAGTCTTCAACTCTTGAAAACTCTTCTCGCAAGATTCGGACCACAGGAACTTCACTTTCTTTTGGGTCAAGCGGGTCATAGGAGATGCAATAGATGAAATCCCTTCAACAAAACGATGATAATAACTAGCTAGACCCAAGAAACTTCGAATATCAGAAGGAGAAATAGGTCTAGGCTAACTCTTTATAGCCTTTATCTTTTGAGGATCAACTCTAATACCTTCGAAAGAAACAACATGACCCAAGAAGGCTACAGAGTTCAGCCAGAACTCACACTTATTGAACTTAGCATACAACCGATGAGTTCAAAGAGTTTCCAACATGATTCGGAGATGATCCGCATGATCACCCTCACTTCGGGAGTAGATAAGAATGTCATCAAGGAACACTATTACAAATAAATCCAGATATAGCCGAAATACACGGTTCATAAGATCCATGAAAGCCGTTGGAGCATTAGTTAACCCAAAAGACATCACTAGAAATTTAAAATAACTGTAACAGGTTCGGAAGGCTGTCTTGGGGATATCACATTCCCTAACCTTAAGTTGGTGATAACCGGATCTGAGGTCTATCTTCGAAAAGTAGCTCGTACCTTGCAATTGATCAAATAAATCATCAATTCGAGGAAGCGGATATTTATTCTTGATAGTAACCCTATTAAGCTGCCGGTAACCAATACACATCCGTAAAAAACCATCTTTCTTATGCACAAACAGGACAGGTGCACCCCACGGGGACATACTAGGCCTGATAAAGCTTTTGTCTAAAAGATCTTTCAATTGCCCATTCAACTCTTTAAGTTCCGTGGGAGCCATGCGATACAGAGGAATGGAAATAGGCTGAGTATTGAGAAGAAGGTCAATCCCAAACTCTATCTCTCTATCAAGAGGTACTCCAGGGAGATCTTCCAGAAAAATATTAAGAAACTCATTAACAATATTAATTGACTGAATGGTCGGGGTTTCAGACTTAGTGTCTCTAACCCGAACCAAATAGTGGATGCAACCCTTGGAAATCAACTTCCTAGCTTTGAGATAGGATATGAAATGACCCTTAGGAATCACAGAACTCTCGGACCATTCGAGGATAAGTTCATCAGGAAACTGAAACTTGACCACACGGGCATGACAATCAATAGACGCATAGCATGGGTGAAGTCAATCCATACCCAGAATGATATCAAAGTCAGCCATATCTAGCTCAATCAAATCAACATACATAACCCGATGAAAGACAGTAATGGGACATTTCTTATACACCCGCTTAGTAATGACAGAATCTCCTATCGAATTAGAAACCAAAATAGGCTTAGAAATTAGTTCAAGATCCATTTCAAAATTTACAGCAACCAGAGGTGTCACATAAGAAAAACTCAAACCGGGTTCCATCAACATATAGACATCAAAATAGAAAACATGGAGCATACCAGTGACAACATTGGGAGAGTCCTCCTACACCTGATGAGATGGTATAGCATAGAAATAATTCTGGCTTTGACCACCAGCAGTACTAGATGAAGCACCCTGAGGAGGACCTGGACGAGCTACGAGAGGCGAGGCACTGGTAGCCTAACTCTAGGGACGGGCATCACGACTCCACTGTCTGGCATACGGGCAGTCTCTAAGTATGTGGCCCAACTTTCCACAACCAAAACAGCCCCGCTGTGCTATATAACACTCCCCAAAATGGTCTTTACCACACTTAGCACACGAAGGAGGATGAGGCTGGTTGCTTACACTGTCTTGAGACCTGGAAGGTACCAACCTATTCCCAAGCTCCTGCCTGCCCAAATATATGGGAGCACTAGCTGAGGAAGGCGCAGGTATAAATAGACGTCTCTGAAACTGAGAGCGACTCCCTTCGAAGAATATAGTCTGACCAGACCCCTATTGCTCCGATCTGACTCTCTTAATTCCTCTTACTCTTTCTCTTTCCTTTATCTTGTCTGACTTAATTTGTTGGGCGTGAATCATTAACCTAGAAAGATCAATCTCCCAGTTGATCATATCAGATCTACATTCTTTCACGACATAACTCGACACCCCAGTTAGAAACTTGCTCATACTAGTCCTCGAGTCAGCCATCATATTGGGAGCGTACTTCGATAACTGATTAAACTTAAGACAATACTCCTTAACCGACATGGAGCCTTGTCTCAAATTCATAAAATCCTCTATCTTAGCTTTCCATAACTCAAGAGGAAAGAATCTATCCTAGAAAACATCTTGGAATAATTGCCAAGTCACCGGAGCGGTATCTTCCTATCTACCCTTATTCCATATTTGCACCCAGTTATAGGCAACATCCTTCAACCGATAAGAAGCCAGCTCCACACTTTTTTCCTCGGTCATATGCATAATCTGTGTAATTTTCTTTATTTTATCAACATACATCTGTGGGTCCTCACCTGCTCTCAACCCATGAAACTCTGGCGGATTCATCCGCATAAAGTCAGGAATTTATGCTGCTGCCGAATTATTTTCCTGCAGAGGTGGAGCGTTGGCCTGAGTATTGGCGGTAACTGCCTGGGCTAGCGTCTAAAAAGCTACTTGAAATTTGGCATGGGATACCATCTCATGTAACGGATCAACGGGTTGAGGTTGGTTGTTGTTTTTACGAGCTCGATGTGGAGTCATTTTCGAATTAACAGCAGAAAAATAGTTGTAAGCATGATAGAATCTTGTAGAAAGAAAGAAATGACTTTTCCTAGAACGCCCCGCAGCCTCTTAATCATAGGTGTGGCGCACTATACACCGATGCTCAAGACTCTACGTAACGCGGCTTGTCAGACTCCTTAGGACTCTTCACAACCTTAAGCTCTGATACCAAGTTTGTAACGCCCCAAAATATCATCTCGAGATGCCACATGGTGCCCAAGGCTACACGTAGCCTCAAGCTAACCCTTTAAGCCAAAACACTACCCTTGGGTTCCAACACAACAACATACATGCTACGCTAATGATATATATATAAGTACATATCATATCATATCGCACATAGCATGGAATATCGTAAGACAGTACATATATGGAATGTCTATACACAAACCAACCCAACAATACACTAGTTTGACATAGCCTCTATATAGTAAAATCAATGAGCCATTGGGACAAACCCCCAACTGACTTAACAGACCAAAGGGATCACAAAACAACAACACTAAAACTAGCAACTTGGTCCTCGAACCATGAGGACTCACCACTGAAGGAACGCAGATGCGGTACTCGGATATGTAGCCCATAGAGAAATATGTAGGTCAGTACAAGATATGTACTGAGTATGTGCGGGAGCATGCAAAATATAAATAATATCATAAATTTCATAAAAACGTACATACGGACCATAATGACACACCTGGCTTGAGTGACATTGAATCATGCAACTCATAACATCTTAGAGGAAATGTAGGAGAAAAACCTCATAAATCATTATAGATCATCATAGGCAACTTGACTTACCACATCAAAACTCGGAGTGACTCGGTATTTCAATAAACATGACTCTTATGGACAGGGGAGTTTCCTATAACTGACAACCCCACATGAGCTACGTGAAATACCAATGTTTGAAACCCCCATTGGTGGAAGCGTTATACTCTTTGCCTGGTAGTACGACCTTAAAACTGCAATAATCATAATCAGGTTCTCTGGCCAATAATATCATCATCAAACAACCCTACGGTGGCACATAGGTTTGGGAAAATAACAAATTTCTCTCTCGGTGCTAAGTACTACTCCCCGACAAGCTCAGAACGCGTTAGAAAATCCACCACAACATTACAAGGGTGTATCATAAAGACCAAATCAAATCTCTTTCTCATTTATCAAATCATATCAATTTTTAGATTCCTAACTCAACACATTTTAGGTCAAAACATTTTAATCTTCCTCAACATCAACAAGGTATCAATGCGTTGAACCATAATCGACTCGACATTTGGAAAAGGATATGAAGACTCAATACATAATATTTTCAACAATTTAACTCATCAAAACCATCCGAAAATTATCAAGACTCATTGTAACTTCAATATCAACATTTCTCAATTTTACATCCAACTCTCATTTAAAGGTACTTGAGACATCAACCCATAGTAGGGATATAGAATTTCCAATATCAATTATAAATTCATAATAAGGAAATAGTGGAATGATAGTATAAATCAAGGCTTAGAAAATTAAATCATCATATTCTTATAATCAAATACTTTTTGGACATAATTCCATCTCAACATCATACATATATCGGATGACATAATCCCATAGCTCATGGACAATACTATAAGATATAAAACCATATTTACAATTCATGGTAAAACATGTAAAATCTCATGTCAATGTAATTCAACAAAAATATCGGGCACAAGATCAAAAGGATAATCTTGTTCAAAGTCCCACATACCTAAAAATGGAAGATGAATATCAACTTCCGACTTCGAAACTTTATTCACAAAAATAAAGAGTACTTCTCGAAGCCCTTAACATGATCAACTCGAATCCCAAATCAATTTGCAATTTCTACGGTTCAATCAAGAGACATAGAAGGATGAAATTTGGACTAGTAGGGTTGGGGTTTGAGCCTTAGGAAATTTTGGAGAAAAATGAGCTATTGAATGATCTTAATGGACTTAAATCCATGGTTTACCCAGATGGATTGGAGTGGGAATGACCAAAATACCCTTAAAAATTAAATAATATCAAATCTGTCCTTTGGTGGACTGTTTTGATAGGCTGAAGTATATCGACCATAACTTTTTGCTCCGATGGCCAAACTGGATGAAACCAATTTAATTGGAAAGAGGACTTTAAGATATTTTGTTGATATATAGTAGCTCACCTAGATCATTATGTACAAGGAGTTATGATCGTTTAAAGTTGACCCTAAAATTCACCTAGCCTCAGTATTTTTTCCTGAACATTTATTGTTCACCACTATTTATGGTTAGATCGAAATGATCATAACTCATCACTCGAGTGTCTATTTTGGATGATCCACATATCGTTGGAAAGCTTATTAGATTCTCTATGCGATGATGGGTCGCATATCTAGAAATTCCACATAGAAAAATTATTAATCATGATAAATAATAGAATTCAACACATTTTCGTCCGAGATCTTAACGAAAATTTTTTTGGGGGCATCACACAATCCCTGCGTTATAAAAAAATAGATAATCCATATCTTGCAGTTCATGTAAACGTTGTGAAATTTGTGAAATAAAACTAAATTATGACACTTAAACTTACAGGATACCAATGGTTTGTTGAGAAATTACGTCAATATATTGTACATCAAATGGATTAGCCATTTTATCCCGGTATGCTTCAATCGTCGACCAATCATTACAAACCTTTTGATCCAAAATGCCACTCATATCAAGGTAAGTAGGTAATATTTTGGCCAGCTTTTGTATCTCAGACGATGGCCCAAAACATCTCCTTTGCGACATCGAGTCATAAACTCGAATGCGACTCTCTTTTAGAACGACGACAACCAACACCCAATGGAATTCATCACCATAATTGATTGGGATGTACACTTCATCGACCAAATGTCAAGGTAAGCTAGCCGGAATGCTAAAACCTTTTATGATGTTGATTAAGCATTCCTCGTTTCGAAAAACTTTCGGCTGCTGTTGACAATAACTATCGTAGGCATTATTGATGTAAACTTTGTACAAACAATTGCCTGTTGTGTATCTGTATTGTTCTTGTGTTTGCAACTTGGCCTTCTTTTGGAGGTAGTAAAAAATGATATTGATGTGCTGCACATATTATCAAATATTTCAGATTACGTAATGAAAAAATTAATACACAGATGCATTTAAATAAAGTATTAATTAATAGTAATATGTATGGCCTTTAAACCTC
>NW_025891077.1:0-1814 GCF_002878395.1 Capsicum annuum
TTGATTTTTCAATCAAAGTTGGGGGGTGAAAATGATTTTCATTCTTAAATTAAATATACCATTCATCTTATTTTGAGGTTAAATTTACCTTCATTGTTAAGAAACTTTTCACATTTGTCTTCCTTTGATAGGAAAACACAAATCAATGTTAAATACCTTATTTTTAAAAAATAAAACACACTCTAATTAACTTATCTGACCTAACTCAATCCATCAAAAAGTCACAAAAATATATCCTCTTCATTTCTACTGATTAAATTTTTTTAACGAGATTAAATCGTTTAATATATATCCGTTCATAACTCAAAAAAATTGGGTCTGCATCAGTGCAAACACAAATAAATATAACCCTACCTCAATTCATGGATCAGCATCAGTGCAGACACAAATAAATATAACCCTCCCTCAGTTTATGAAACTGCATCATTTTTAAGCTCATGAAAATTGACACAACTATCAAATATAATAGATTAGGCCTGCTGGATATTTCTCTAAATGATTGAGTTAAATATCTCCTTATGTGTCAATCATGACATTTCTTCATTCTTATTTCTTTATATACAATTTGAACCTACACAATATTTTCATGATATCATTTGTCTAGAAAACTGATCCATTGATTCTAGAATCTAGATGCACATAGAATTGCATATCAAATTTTAAAATTTGAACATCAATAGAACATAAGCAGAGTTTGTAATAAACATTTTCTCTAGTTCCATGCTTCTACATTATTTCATTTCATTTTCTTTTTTTCATTTGTAAACAACATACCAATAGTGCATGTTGAAAGAGAAGTATATTTGTTCATTGGAAAAATGTGACCAACATCACTAAGGGATGAGTATATTTATTTGTGTATTTTATATGGGTCGGATAGAAATGATTAGGTTAGGATGTATTTTATTTTAAAAATTAGTCATTTAACGTTGATCTGAGCTTGTATGTTAAAGGAAGAGCATATGTGAAAAGGTTTTTAACAACAAGAGTAAATATGGATTCAACGTATGACATCAAGGGTAAATTTAACCTCAAAGTATGCCATCGAGGATAAATTTGACCTTAAAATATGACGCAGGATATATTTAGTTAATTTTCAAAGAAGAAGGATATATTTGACTCCAAAATAAAACAACATGGATAAAGTTAAACTCAAATTACGATAAAGCTTATATCTATAATATATATCTCTAATCTATAATTTATAATATATTAAAATGTGAATGGATTTAGAAATGTTGTTTGAAATTTTTTATCTTTCATAAAAGTATTTGCTTTCGACAAAATCATCTTTTTATTATTTTTTTCTAATATTTAAGAGTTGAAAATTAATTAAATATATTTATGATATTACCTTTCCTTATTAGAAGTCATCATAATTAATAATTTTTTTATTAGTTTAAGAATTCTAAATCAACTAAATTTGATTTCAAGAAGATTTGAAAAACCTAGAAATAAATATAAAAGTGTTAGAATATTTTTTTTTTTAAGAAGTATCAAATATAATATATTAAAAGTGTGAAGTATTTTAGAAATAGTTTGAACTTTTTGCCCTTTATTAAAAGTCTTTGTTTTAAACAAAATCATCTTCTTACTGATTTTTCCTAATATTTAAGAGTTGAAAATTAATTACATATGTTTACGGTAAAATCTTTCCGTATTGGAAGTCATTAGAATTAATGACAACTAATACTTTTTTCATAAGTTTAAGAATTCTAAATCAACAAAATTTTATTTTAAGAAGATTTGAAAAACCTAAAATTAAATATAAAAGCGTTAGAATAAAAAAATTTAAGAACATTGAATTATGAAAA
>NW_025891077.1:1914-2402 GCF_002878395.1 Capsicum annuum
CCCCTTCAACTTTAAACAATGAGCATTCTCCCTCCTTTTTCCTACTTGTCTTTTTAAAATACCTATTTTACCCTTACACAATTTATCTTTATTTTTCTTTACCTCTTTAAAATTATTATATTTTTTATTTTTAATATATATAGTAAATTTTTGTAAATAAAAAGAAAATTATTTTCTAGATATAAAAAAGTGAGAAACATATATTAAGTATAAGTTAGTGACGTTCTAAATGAAATAAATGACCATGATATGAACATTTATTTATTAGTAATAATTAAACCTGTAATATCTATTTATACTAGTGAAAATAACAAATAATATTTTTTTTATAAACATATTCCAATGCATGTAATATAATAACATATAACAAAATGGAGATATATTACATACTAAATTAATTCAAAATTTTACTTGTATTATAAATATATACTCCCTCTGTTTACTTTTACTTGTGACTATTTTACTTTTTCAGGTCTACCTGCATGAAC
>NW_025891078.1:0-11655 GCF_002878395.1 Capsicum annuum
TTAAAGCCTATTAGAAGAATTATATGTTATATTTCATCAAATTTCCTCAAAAATAAAACTCTAAGCTCCTACATCCAACTTCAAGAACCTCCAAAGTTCACCATTAATTTTGCAAATTTATTCAAGATTCTAAGTTCCTAGTTCAAGAACTCCAAGAACCATCATTCAAAGGCACGATTAACATATCAAAAATGAGTATCGATCTAAAGTTCATCATTCAAGGTATGTGGGGTTTTTCAATAAGAACTCTCTTTCGTTCTTGTACCCAAAAGTAATTTTCTTTACAAAGGCATGATTTTTATTGGATTTTTACGAATCTGAAGCATGAACCCATATATTATGATGATTATTATGAAATCTTGATGTTTATGATTTTGAAAGATGAATCTACATGTGTGGAGATATAAAGCATGAATCTTGAACGATATTTATCATGATTTTGATATTTGGTTCATGAATCCCCATTGAAAATTATATTTTTTTGATAAAGTATGTGTTATAAGCACGTTGATATTGAATATTTGAGATATTTTGAATGATTTGACCTTTTGGTCTTAATGGGGTTGTTTTGAACTCGAGTGTGAAAGAAATCCACAAAGTGGTTGATTTTGATAGATGGGAAACATGCTGGGTCCCGAAGTATATTTATATATTACTGAAATTATTTTGTTGTGGATTGTCTTTGAAATGATCTGACCTAAGTCCAGGAGAAATATTTAGCACTGAGTGGGAGGTATAAAGCGACCTTACTTTCCTAGAACTACGTGCCCCCGTAGAAGTAAGCCTGAGGCTGATTTATATAGTGATCACTAGTTTGTGTGGATTTGATATCTATAGTACTACTCCGATGGTAAGGATAGGACGGCTCTCCCCAACGTGTGTTGTACGTTGGACTCCATGTAGCTCACATGGTTTATGTCGGTTATAGGATCTCCCAGAGTATGTGTGTTTCCTTGTGTCTATGGTGAATGGTGAAGTGATTTGAAAGTGGAATTGTGAAAGTTATTCTTTCGAAAGATTTAAATGATATTTACATTATGAGAATTGATATTCTTGATGAACTGAAAGTGATTGACAAATTATATGATGACTCACATGTGTTATTGTACTTATTTCATCGTCTCATGATTATGGTGATTTTATTCAGGCTATGTGAGTCTTTCATACATCCTGCATATTTCTTATAAATATTTATGATGATGATGTTTATACAACTGCATGCACCCCCATATACTCGGTCCCTTTCCATGGTACTGACCCACATCTTTGGATGTGGGCTGCATTTTCTCAAAATGTAGGTTTAGGTGCTCAGTTTCAAGTTCGACAGTGATTCTTTGGGCACGCTGTTCTACATCCTTTGTTGTGGTGAGTCCTCATGTTCCGAGGACGTGATGTCTGATGTTGGTTTCACAGAATTATTTACATTTGATAACTGAGTATGAGTCAGTTGGGGCATGTCTCAATGGCTCGCTGGTTTTATTGATTTTCTTAGAGGCTTGTCAGACTAGTGTAGATGTTGGGAGTTGACTAATAAGTCATATTTTGTTATCTTTCTGAAATTTTTTTATTCTTGGATGATGATTACTCTGTTGATATTTGAGGGTTATTTATGGAAACCCATTGATTTGTGTTGAACTGAATGAAAATGGCTCAAAGGGTTAGCTTGGGGCTACTCGTAGCCTCAAGCACCGCGTGACGCTCCAGGATCCGTTTTCTCCGGCGTTACAAAATACAATTCACATAATATCGAGTATACATAGAAAAGATTAATGGATCAAGATGTTTTTTTAAAAAAAATAACGAACTCGATTAATGGACTAAGATTTTTAAAACTCTTTCCACCATCATTATTTTGAAAGTAATCATAATTTGAGGAGAAACAAAACCAAGAGAAAACATAAAAGAAATAATCTTACATACCACAAAACGTTAGAGAAGTTAGTTACCGGAAGGGACAAAACTAAGATTGATTCTTGACCCAATTCTCTCGAACTTCTTTTCTTTCTATGACTGAATTTAGAGGAAAGCTGGATTTCTGGATGATGAAATAGTTTGTATAACTGTAGGAGAAATTGTAGTTTTTTAATTGTGTGTAATTGAGGAAGGCAGAGAAATTGTAATTGATATAGTTTTTAATATGAGTAAGTTAGGCAAACAGAGAGATTGTAACTGATGGAAAAGTAAAGAACTTCTATCTGCTGAAATAATGTCTTCCAGAGGAAAAACAAGCGTTTGAATACTGATGAATAAAAGGAATTTAATGACTTGGGGTAAAGGTAAAAAGAAAAGGATGAATTTTTCCTCGAAGGTACTTCACAAGTTACTGAGTGTGAGATGTTACAATATCTCCCCCTTGGAATCATTTTTCCTCGAATGAAGGTTATAGATGTTGACACCTAATTTTTGCCCTCCACGACTAAATTTAATCCTAAGTTTCTTCATTTTTTAATAAACCAAAATAATTATTTCATCCAAATCAAAAAAAATTAAAATATTTTTTGTACGTGATTTTGTCATTTTAAGTAGCGATTATATAGTATCGTGTTCAGTTATACGAGATTATATAATTTGTTACTTAAATATTTATTCTACAAAATATCATATTTAATTAAGGATTATCTTGAAAATAAATTCAAATGATTAAAATCTTAATTTAAATATAATTTATTCTAAAAAATAATTTATTTGGATAAATATGCATTCATTTTATTAAATCAAGAAGCTCGGGATAAAAAAAAGGTATTAATTCGTATCAAATTTTAATTTAATTTAGCCAATCTATTAGATTTGACCATCATTTAAAATTGTTCATAATTGCAATGCAATTCGTCAATTAATTTTTAATTTGGTGAAAATAAATAAATATGGCTAAATTTTAAATTCCAATTGGGGTTATATTTTAAATAACCCCAAAATTCTCAAGAACTCTCATAACTTTTACCCAATTCCCACCAAAAAATAAATTCAAATTGTACTATTCCCCCCCAACTTTGTCTTTTTCCAATTTTGAAATTCAAAGATTGTACTACATTATACTATTTTCCCCCACATTATCTTCCACCTCACCTTATCTTTAATTTTTACATTCCAAACCCCCCCCCCCCCCAAAAACCTTCTTTTTCTCCCTTTTTTATGGACAAAAAAAAAAAAATCTCTATTTTTTCCTATAAATACTTTTCTCCCATATTGGTGGAAAAGGAAAAAAAATACTCCATTCTCTTCTATAAATACCACCACTACTTTGGTAGAGAAAGAGAGGAAGAAAAGGAAGAAAAAAAAAGAGGCTAGAAAGGTGAAAAAATCCTGTTGAGCAAAATAGTTATTTTTATTTAGTAAAAAATCTTGTTTCATAGAGTTGGTCAGCTAATCAAAATTTTTGAGTTGCCAGCGACGTTTTTCGGTGGCAGTTGATTTCGACGAAGCTCGTAGTCTCATTTTACTGCCCCCTAAAAGGTAAACACACCTTTTTTTTTTTTAGTTTTTTTTTATTTTTTCTTTTTTCTTTTTTTTTTCTTTCTTGTTCCTAGATATAATTTTGTTTGCTGGGATTGTATGTCGTAGATGGTCTTGAAGGTCCTAGGACGTTGTGGTATCGATATTCTAATTATTTTCATGTTCATGAAATAAAAATGAGCTAGCAATAGTTGTATTGCCTTTTTTGACTTTATTCTTTGATTATTTTGGATAAAGTTTCAATCTTTGCTTCAAAAATGTATTTATGCTTTGTTTAAACTCATTGTTGTTGGATATATTTATTTTTAGTATGTAAAGTTATTTTATTTATGTTTAAAAGAATAGTTAATGTTGAATGTTTTGCCTTTGCGCCTTCTTCTTTGATTATTTTGGATAAAGTTTAGATCTTTGCTTGAAAAATATAATCATGTCTTGTTCAAACTCATTGTTATTGAATATGTTTATTTTTAGCATGTAAAGTTATTTTCTTTTTATTGAAAATAATTGTTAATATTGATTGTTTTGCCTTTTGACCTTATTCTTTGATTATTTTGGATAAAGTTTAGATCTTTACTTGAAAAGACATACCCATGTCTTGTTTAAACTCATTGTTGGTAGATATGTTTGTTTTTAGCATGTAAAGTTGTTTATTTTATGTTGGAAGAATAGTTATTATTATTTGTTGCGCCTTAATAAAAATAGTAATTAGTTAAGTCAAGAATTTGTCATTTGCTTACTAATTATTTTAATGGATTTCAAAACCCTCATATAAGATATGAAGTGCTAGGTTTATTTTTCATCCAAGATGTTTATTCCTTTTTGTTCGCATGTTGTCGTTTCAAAATGATAAGAAAGTTTGAACTTTGTGGCTAAATAAAATTATTTGGATATTTTTGACTCATGCATAGTATGATTGTGAAACGATATTTCACTTTTAGAAATGCTAAACTTTTATTCTTATTTTCTTACTCCGTATTGTTATATGTGCTCTTTGTGTGTGTAAAGACTTGATTCATGTCTCTCTTTTATTCATAATGTCAAAAGAGAATCAACGATGTCTTAGAAATATAAACCATAGGTCGTTACACATTTTTCCATAAAATGTTGATTGTGATTTAGATGTATGAATTTTCGTTAATGTCACCTTAATTGAGATTTAGGATTCTCTTGCTTGAAAAGTTAAGATTTATTTTCTTTTGTTATATGGATTAGTATCTATGTTTGTTCAATTTTAGAAGTTATGAGTATTTTCCTTGTTTCCTTATCCGTTTACTTTTGCAAGCTTACGTTGTTTGTTTCTTATATTAATTCACTGAATATGACCTTCTTCCTTTTACCTTTATTCATTCTTGTATGAATATAAATCATGAGGTCACTAAGAGACTTGAAAATTCTCAATTTTTATTATTGTCTTCTTTTTATTTATTCATTTAGTCATTTATTTATTCATTCATTTCGGCCTCGAAGTCAAAGTTGTATTTAATACAGGTGGAGCAATACTCGAGCCAAAGGCTCAAAAAATAGTTTAGGATAGGTGAAATGGGTCGAAGCCAAACTAGACTAGGACAGGTCTCGTTGATTTGGGCCCAATGGCCTAAATCCTTTACTTTCTCCTCCCTTCCCCCTTTTATGTGTTTATTTGTTTATTAGTTTTGTTTAGACTTAGTTAAAATCCCTACTAAGTCGCCTAAATCTATTTTACACGTCATTTTTAAAAAAAAAAATCAAATCACTATTTCAACAAATTAATCTTTTCGAAGTTAATCAAAGGACGATTTTCAAACAGTCCGGATAACCTCAAGTTAGCGGACGTTTTAGGTGCCTAACACCTTCCTAATACGTTAATAGGAACCGCTTATCTAGAATCTCTAACTTAAAATGATTTTTCTATTTTGAATCGTTTGAAGTAACTTTTATAAAGGTTTCTTAATTCCTTTTCAAAATTAAGTGGCGACTCTCTTTCAAAAGTCAAAATTTTGCAAAACAGAAATCGCGACTCTGCTGGGGATCTTTAACTAGGTTCTAACCAAATGTTTGATTTCGTCTTTTGATTAACTGCTTATGTGTTTATATGTTTTGATTCCATAAAGTTTAACTATCGTATCTCATGGCATATTCCTGCATTATTTAAACTATTTTGGGGTTTCGTGGATGTCCCGGCCCCTATTGTTCAATTCCAAAAATGTGTTGGAAATACGAATGGCTTATTAGCACGTGAGTCGGCTGATGGCTGTTCGTATTTTCAAACTCAAGTTGTCCGCTTGAGAACCAGTGTTCAGACCCACTCTAGACACGTAGGATAAAATGAAACCAAAATCCTATTTTAGGCATGAGCCTAGGACAACCCAACACCCGAAAAGGGTATTAGGCCCATTAGAAAACTTGCCCTACGTCTATTGACCCCGAGTCAATTACAGACGAATCATATTTATGTGTTGAAGAAATATATATTTGCTTAATCCGATCCATTATCCTCTGGGGGTCGGGAGAAGACTTGTCTTACTCATTTTTGTATAAGGATGCATCAATCGTACACCGATTAATGAAGGAATTGAAATAAGTCAAGCAAGAAATTGATCGATTTGGATAGTTGCATGGCATCTATGGCATAGTTATACGAAAATCGCTTGATCATTAACTGATGTTTCCAATAATGAGGAGTGGACAAAGCTAAAAGCGTGAAGGCCGATAGAAGAAGCATTCAGTAATTAGTATCCCCTACATGGGACATTATTCCCTTTCCCTAAAGATTGTATCCCTTTTGCGCAACTTTTATAGACATTTATGTCATTTTGGTATACCTATGAAGGTTTTTGTGGATAATGGATTGTTTTTAAAAAGATGTATATTTTCTTCAAAATTTCTTAGGCCTAAACCCTTGGCTCAAATGGGTCACCTAATTAGGATGCACTTTTATTACAATATACGTATGTAATATAACTGTTTCTGTGCTTATACGTGTTGTGTTGATTCGAATCAAAGGCGAAATGATACAATCCCATTTTTTATAGAACATCTCTAGGCAGAAATATACCTCGCTATACAAAAGTCCGACCTAAAGTACTCTAAGTCTCCCAAGTTTCTCAGAAAAGTCCGTAGTTATTCTCAAAACTTCCAAAATGATCACTACCATTTTAGGAAAGTTGACTTTAGAATCATAAAATGCCATTATAGTTCTAACTATGTAGGGCCTGATTTCTCCTCCGTGAGATACGTAGGCAGCCTTTTGGCCCGGACCATATCTCCAAAAGCTCTGTTGTCCTCCACTTTCTTGAAGGAAGAAGAAGATTTGAACCTTCCCGACAAATTCCACCTATCCATATCATTGAGCAAAATCCTGTTCATTGAAATCCTCGAGTCATCATTACTTCATGGATCAATTAGCATGAGATGAGAAACAACTCCATGTGTTTACTTCCTACCTTATCATCTTGCTTTACTTATTACTAACAGAATCTAACACGTCAGCGTTTGAGTTGTTTTTACTTTGCAGATAATAGAAACTACTCTGTGTTGGCACAAAATGGCCCTACTTCACCAGATCAAAATGAATAAGAGATCCCCTTCTTGACTATCGCTTTGTTACAGGAAAAGAAAAATGACTAGTAGTAAAACTGGACTCTACCAATCATTTTTCAACCCTGTAAGCAATGGTCTCGAGGATAGAGCAAGGAAAATATAAGGGAAGAATTTCCCAAGACAATCGGGATCATGCAAGATTAATTGGAGGAAACATTGTTGAATTGGACCTCCACTCCACTCATGGCTCATCGCCTGTCGTATAATAGTAACTTAAAACCTGCCATTATCATGTCATGTCAAGAAGCAAAATAATGATAGCCCTAGAAACATCAACAGAAGAGTCAAAGTGTTCGAGAATCAAAGAAGCCTAATCTAGAGAAAACTAGGGTTGTTAACTAGGAAGGCGATGACTCCATTTAGACATTTGATCCTTTGTTCTATCAAGACAAACGCAATGCAAATGTCATGTCATCCATAGAAGTACTTATTTATATCCTAGTAAGGTGGATAAGAGTATTTTTAGGGCCATTATGAGTTTATCTACGAACTATGTTTGACCTGAATTCCCAAGAAAGGGATACGTAGGCGGCCTATGTCGGCTTCGGTCAACCCCTTAGGAAAATTTACCCTTTCATTTTATGTATGAACTACGTTTGACCTGAGTTCCCAAAAAGGGATACGTAGGTGGCCTATGTCGGCTTCGGTCAACCCCTTAGGAAAATTTACCCTTTTCTTTTATGTACGAACTACGTTTGACCTGAATTCTCAAGAATGAGATACGTAGGCGGCCTATGTTAGATTCGGTCAACCCCTTAGGAAAATTTACCCTTTCCTTTTATGTACGAACTACGTTTGACCTGAGTTCCCAAAAAGGGATACGTACGCGGCCTATATCGGCTTCGGTCAACCCCTTAGGAAAATTTACCCTTTTCTTTTATGTACGAACTACGTTTGACCTGAATTCTCAAGAATGAGATACCTAGGCGGCCTATGTCGGATTCGGTCAACCCCTTAGGAAAATTTACCCTTTTCTTTTATGTACGAACTACGTTTGACCTGAGTTCCCAAAAAGGGATACGTAGGCGGCCTATATCGGCTTCGGTCAACCCCTTAGGATAATTTATCCTTTCTCTTTATGTATGAACTATGTGATGACCTGAATTCCCGAGAAAGGGATACGTAGGTGGCATATTTCAGCTTCGGTCAACTCATTAATTTCTTTTGTATATCCCTAGCGTAGTCTTAAACTACTTTTGACCTAATTCCTGCTTCAACGAGATACGTAGGCTCCCCAACGGCTCGGTCACATAACCCTAGAAAATGGAAACTGGGGCAGAATTTTTGAGAAGGAATCTCAAAAATTCAAAAGAGAAGATCGACATCCAACCAAGAGAATGAAGATCAGCAAAGACTTTAGATCCACTCGGATTGGTATCATCTCAAACAACTTTAAACTGAGGCAGACATGTTGAGGAAGACCTCAAAATTTCCACCAAATGCCGAAACATATTCCAAATTCCCCAGCACTAGAGGTTAAAGCTTTGGAAGCCACCAACTGTAACAAAGTCTGGGCAGACTCAATTTTTGTCTATTATAGAACTACTTGAAGAAACCCTCCAACAATGATCATGAGTTTTGGAAACCATCCGTCGAATATAGTCAAAACCACGAGGAGAACGTTCCTTGAGCTAGTACATGACATGACTGGCAGAGATTTTCTAATGTTTTACAGAAGTTTTTGAAATTATTTTCAAAAATTTAAGTCTATTTTCAAAAATCTTACGACTCACTTATTTAGTACTTGCCTAGACATAATTTGGGATGGAGTGTCAGGTTTGAAGTCCCAATATGATGGAATGCCTGAGAGATAGAAAGAAGCAAATCGAGGATCTAAGAAGGTCAATATGGAGTAATTTCATTCAAAGTAATCATTTTTCTGTGGATGCAGGGATCAATTGGGAGCAACAACAGATCATTAATGCCCAAGAATGGCATTTTAGGGTAGCCCTAAAAATGGGTTAACAGCTATTTATGAAGGACCTTTTGATTTGTCCATCTCATTTCTTGAGATCATAGGAAACAAACAAAAGTGCCTAGTCTTCTTTACAAATATTGTATGTAGAAGTTTACCAAAAATAGTCGCTAGCAAAAGCGACTTTGTGTCTACTAATTGCCTACCTTGAGCACAGGTACATGTAGAAAGAAAGACGATGACAGATGAATTCAGGTAAAATTATTTTTATCATTACCCCAAGGGCTATTGCATATCATCGCCACAAGGGCTATTGCATATCATCGCCACAAGGGCTATGGCATATCATTGCCACAAGGTCTATGGCATATCATCGCCACAAGGTCTATTGCATATCATTGCCACAAGGTCTATGGCATATCATCGCCACAAGGTCTATTGCATATCATTGCCACAAGGGCTATTGCATATCATCGCCACAAGGGCTATTGCATATCATCGCCACAAGGGCTATTGCATATCATCGCCACAAGGGCTATCGCATATCATCGCCACAAGGGCTATCGCATATCATCGCCACAAGGGCTATTGCATATCATTGCCACAAGGGCTATTGCATATCATTGCCCCAAGGGCTATGGCATATCATCGCCACAAGGGCTATTGCATATCATCGCCATAAGGGCTATTTCATATCATCGCCACAAGGGTTATGGCATATCATCGCCACAAGGGCTATTGCATATCATCGCCACAAGGGCTATCATTTATCATTGCTATAAGGGCTATTGCATATCATCGCCACAAGGGCTATTGCATATCATTTCCCCAAGGGCCATTATATATCATTGCCATGATGGCCATCTCATACCATCGCCCCAGAAGGCATTCAACATCTGTTGACACGCTAGATAGAAATGCTGGCGTCAAGGATATCTCATCATTTCATGAATCAGCATATGAATGCATCTAGGGTACACAATTTGAAGAGACGCCTTTAAGTCGCTATCCAAGGATGAATGATATATAAGGTTTCCTGGAAATTGACAATTTGAGGGTCACACCAGATAGTGTGCAAGATCGCCCAAAAGTTGATAGTTCAAAGGTTATCCGTAAGTCGCAACTAAATTCTTACCGGAGGATATGCAAGACTGTCAAATTGATACGTCCAAGGGTTCTCTATAAGCCGTGTCATATCCAAGATCGATTATGTGTAGGATTACCCAAAGACTATCAATTTGAGGGATTATCTATAAGTCATATTGTATCTAAGGTCGGATGATATGTAGGAAGACCTGAAAACTAGCGATTGGAGAGATATTTGTAAGCCATCTCTTATCCAAAGTTAGATAATTTGCAGGATTGCCTAAAAGCTAGCAATTCAAAGGATATCTATAAGTCGTCTCGTATCCAACATCAAATAATGCGTAAAATTATCCAAAGATTGACAATTTAAGAAACTTTATAAATCGATCATCGGCTATAACCGGAGAGTTTATTATTCCACATACAACAAGTGATATAGGTAACCAAAAGGGTTGCCACACCAGCACAAGATTACACAGTTGTAGAGACCGTTCTGCATAAAGTATCGCCGGTGTCCAAAAGGGCCACCCCATGTTGAAAACGTATTAAACCAATAAATGTCATAATTATACAACAACCAAGATGGTTTTTATGTTTGTTGTTGCCAGTTATTTCATTCGAAATAGGTACATATAGAGATGACTTCGTTTTTTAGGCCACAACTCACGTGGAGCTATGGTAAAAGACTACATACCTCTTTGGTGAATTATGTTTAGTACTAACACTTTTTGCTTGAAGCATTGTTGAGAGCATCCGAGAGGATGAAAATCTCAAATAAAAACCACAGGTGCGGATGACTTCATGTAGGACGTAGCACAACGTGGAACTCTTTCTTAGCATTAAAACGGGACATAGTCTAAAGAGGAACGTCAAACTCTTTGGACACGAGCTAAAGGATGATCACCACCACCATCCAACCACATCCGTATTAGAAGTCATATGGGTATTTTAGGATATTCTAGTTTTAGCTTCACCTTCGGGATATTTTAAACACATGCTGAGGGTAACCTTCTCTTTTTTTAAATTAGGGTGGCAACACACTTAGAGTTTTGGAAATTATGTCCAGGTAAGTTCTTGACTATGGATGTGAAGGATCCCACATTCATGGTTAAGAGTTTACAAGCCTCTTTTCTGCAACTCGATCAACTTGTCACTCATTCCGAGCCAAAGGTGGTCTGAAAAAAAAGACTATCTTTTCTACCGATTGAGTCAAACTACAAGGAGTCTGATTCCCTGAAATCTTGGGGTTATGTAGGCTGAGATGTATGTAGAAAACTCGACTGCATTCCAACATGCCCCCTAATCCCTTTATTCCTCAGTTTCTCGGTTTTATCAAACACTCTAAAACTGAGATAACTTGTGAATTTTTTGAAAATCATGATTTAAATCAAGATCTATGAACTACAAGTGGCCTGAATTCTCATGTAACCTGAGATATGTAGGAAACCTAATATCGAGGTTCGGCCATGACTCTATGAAACTCATGCGAAAACCAACCTCTTTCAAATTTGAATCTATGGTCGGACAAAATTTAGGAACGTCAACCTCCCTTTGCCCAGGGTTACTTACATCCACCCTACCCAAAGGGAGGGGGCAGCTGTTGACACCTAATTTTTTCCCTC
>NW_025891079.1:0-2422 GCF_002878395.1 Capsicum annuum
AAAATTTTGTGTTTCCTCTTAAGATGCTTTGTTGATTTGGAAGGTTCATTTGATACAAACTTGCATCCTTGCTTCATAAATATGTGCTTATTGAAAAAAATTGTGTTTACTTGTGGCCATAACATGTTTAGAAAGTATTTGAAGAGCTTTGTTAGTTTATTCCTTTACTAAAGCTTTCTTTTGAGTGAATTTGAGTTAAATACCCTATCTCTTTGAAATGCTCTTGATTGCTTGAGGACAAGCAATAGTTTAGGTTTAGGAGTGTTGATAAACCGTCATTTGATGATTTTCAAGTACCTTTTAAGCCTAAATTATCATGCTTTTTTCATTGATTTTCGTTGATTTGATATTTATCTCATACTTAATATTATTTGTGAAGGAAAAGTTGAAAAGGGAAGATGAGCAAATCTTTCAAGTCAAAAGAGGTCAAATGTGAAAGTAAAGGGTCATCTGCTTTGTATCCACTTTTCACCTGCTCTCAATCTTCTTAAGCAGATCAAGAGCAATGTGGCATTTTTGTAATATTGGGCAAATGTGGAATTGGGCTTAAATGGGGGATTTTAGTTCATTTTTATCATTTTTTATCTATCTTCCATCTTACACATTATTCTATCTATAGTTTAGGGTCTTGTAATTTTCTTGGAGCTTGGTGCCTAAATTTGTATTAATTTGAGCTAAGACTTAATTAGAGGAACTCCAAAGAGTGAATTTGGCATCTTCCATTGAAGATTCATTGGAGTTTAAAGTGTGGTTTGCCTTATCTTTATTTTTAATTAATAATTTTGATAAAAGTTTTGATTTATTTGTGTTTATTATGTGTATGATTTGCTAGATTTACCTCTTGGGGTTATGTTTGAATACGGTACAAGTGTGTATGGATAGTGATATATTTGTGTAGATTCTAGTATTTTGATGATGCTTTCTACTATTGATTGATTAACTTGGTTAGGATTTGTGGGTGAAAGCCCCAAATACCCAAATGGGTTTGATGGATGAAAATTCCAAACTCTTAAAAGCTCAAACTATCCTTGAAAAAGGGGTTTGGGTGAATTTTAGGAACCTACATTATCCTTGAAAGAGGGATATGGGAACCAAGGCAATAGTAGATAATTAATGGCGTAGTTGGCTAATTTTTGCTATCTTATAAATAAGGGCGATTATGAGTTTAACTATACCTTAGATACCATCTTAGAAATAGGGGTTTCTAATTAACGTTTTAGGTGGTTTTAGTTGCCCATTTTTCTTTCTTTTTGTAATGATAACCTTGATAAAATACCTAAGCCCTTTTAAAATCATCTTTTTGGCACTCAACCTCCTTTGATGCATCGAATGATTCAAGGTAGTGAAATATAAGCGAAAGCTTAAGTTTGGGGGATTTGTGTAGTTGGGAGAATAATATAAATGTGGTTAATACTCCAAGTTGGGGGGGATTAATGTGATGTGCTAAGATGAGCCAAAAAAAGGTGTATGTAAGGTAGTCAATTCATGTGCTTAATAGGTAAGAGACATATTTGATGATAAAGTTGTATAGCAGAGCCCATAGAATGTGAAGAAAAATGAGACAAATGGGGGGCTAAGAAGAGCTCAAAGTTAGAATGTCTCTTGAAAAAGTCAAAGAAAGAAAGAACGAAAAAAATGGTGGCTTTGAATTGTTTGGCAAATGCTAATCAAAAAGGTTGGGGAAAATGGGAAATGATTTAAAGGAGAATAAGGTGGATAGTTTGAAAATTTTGGGGTAGAAAGGGTTGAAAAATTGCATTGAAGGAGGTATTTTAGTCACTTGATCCATAGATATTCTTTCCTACACCTTAAGTCTTTATCTTGACCCGCAAGACCTTGGCGATTCCAAACTAGGTAAGTCTACATTAGTGACAAAAATACAAAGGGCAAGTTTATGTTTCTATTCATTGTACTTGAATTTCTTTGCGGGAGTGAGTGTGAATTCTTTCATTATTTGAGCTCCTTTAGAAATTTTCATGTATTTCGTGTGTGTGAAGATAACTCTTACTTATGAGCGGAACTGATACTTTAGGGTAGAGGGTGAAGTCTTACTCTCAGTTTGGATAAATGGGTGAAGTAAGTTGCATTATGAAGATTGAGAAATTTTTTTAAAATTTTGTGTTTCCTCTTAAGATGCTTTGTTGATTTGGAAGGTTCATTTGATACAAACTTGCATCCTTGCTTCATAAATATGTGCTTATTGAAAAAAATTGTGTTTACTTGTGGCCATAACATGTTTAGAAAGTATTTGAAGAGCTTTGTTAGTTTATTCCTTTACTAAAGCTTTCTTTTGAGTGAATTTGAGTTAAATACCCTATCTCTTTGAAATGCTCTTGATTGCTTGAGGACAAGCAATAGTTTAGGTTTAGGAGTGTTGATAAACCGTCATTTGATGATTTTCAAGTACCTTTTAAGCCTAAAT
>NW_025891080.1:0-1356 GCF_002878395.1 Capsicum annuum
TTGATATCTATTATTTCTATATCTTTAAGTATATATAAGATTAAAACTTTGAGATAATCTAGATAATCTATCTTTTAAAATTGGTTTTATTATAGTGTTTTGTAGTTGTTTGTTTTAGCCTTAGTAGTTTTTGCATATTTTTATTAAGAAATTTTATATCTTTATTTTCCATGTATTTATCTATATTTATTTTTATCTGTTTTTCTAGTAACTGCATTTTTTTTTATCTTTTTCTAAAAATTTTATGTAACTTATCATCGTAAGTATTTATAAGAGTAGTTAGGTAGTTGTGGTATATAATTTATCCTAGTCATGTAATATTTACCAAAAGCTTTTTCTAATATTATTTTTCTTATATCTGCTACTTTTATATTTCTAAGTGCATACAAAATAAGTATCTTGAATTTATCTACCATCACATCAGATATATTATCATTCATTTTCATAAAATTGCTTTTTTCAAAATATTACCTTCAACCATGTACATAAAATATAGTCATCTTAGCTTACTATATACTAGATTATTCTTAAATAATATGTTCTTCCGTCACTATTAACATGGTAATCCGGATACTTTTTTCCTTAAACAGCGCCTCTACTCTGGTTACTCCCCGCCACGGCTTCTTGCCTCATTGGTTTCACCTTTAGGATGGCATAGTCCTTAGGGATATTTCTCTGTTTCCTCTTTGTTAATAAACTTCTTAACATATTATTCTTCGAATAATTCTACTATAAAGTAACTAATATGAATTTATTTTATCATATCATGATTGTTGGGAATTATGAAATTAGCTATTCATAATCATAAATAGATATACCTATTCGGGTAGCTTTGTTATTTCTGAGTTTTGTTGTTCCATAGCTTTTTCCATTGGAATATGTTTATCTAATTAACTGAGTAATATATTTTTTTTTGTGGATTGGAGAGAGCAAAGGTGCTTCAACGCATGAAGGCTTGCTTCTTGCAATGCCTTCTGCCTTTGTTATATAGAACGAGAAAAGTGAATTTACATGTTTCTAATTTCTAAAAACTAAAAAAGTCAAAGAAAGGGGGCCTAACTTTCCTAACCTAACTTTTCTAACTTAGCTTTTTCTAACTTATCTTTACGTAAAGGTTGTCAACAATTTCAACAACCTAATAAATGTACAAAAGACTTTTGTTACATAATATACAATAATTCTGTTTTTGTACAGTATCTTGTCTCCGTTGATTTTGTCGTATTTGCTCCATTATTGCTCTGTATCTGCTCCATTATTGCTCTGTATCTTATCTTTCCAGCTGGCATTTTGTCTTCTTTATTCTAGATGTACCTCTGGAATAATATTATCTTCTCCATTGCACCTCGAACATTGGTG
>NW_025891081.1:0-3268 GCF_002878395.1 Capsicum annuum
CTCTAACTAATAAACTAATTAGATAATAGGAAAATAATCATGTCTTCAAAAGATAAGGACTCACTTCTAACTCTGTCTGCGGATATCTGGAATCTACTGTTGTTCTGGAGCTCATGTCTCCGAACCTATGGTATAAGACACCATAGTGCAAATACGTCAGTACTTTGAATGTACTGGTATAATTGTGAAGTAGGCCGAATGCATAGGGTTCATATGCATGAACAATAATAATAACTGACTAACTATCATGAGCGTGAGAATACATACATGAGATATAACAACTGACACTAATACTCTGATAACATGATTACTAAATCTGAATATAACTGATAACATGAGTAACTGTATTTGACAGTCCTGAATCTAATGGAACTATCTGAGTTCCATACTATATCTGAGTTGACTATATTTGACAGTCCTGAAATCTAAAGAACTCTCTGAGTTCTATTACTGAGGCTGATTGACTGTATCTGACAGTCTTGATTCTATAATAAAGCTGTAGGAAGTAGTTATCTAACCGACATGCCCCTAATACGCCATTATGGCTGAGTTGGTGTAATACCTCGTATGTTTCTAAGCTAGGAGACGAACCATTTTTCCTACGTATGAACCTCCTATCCTGTGAGTAGCATTTTAGTGCATGACTTACAATAAGTATCCTAGTGATCAGATAGCTTATAATACATTAAGCATGTTCATATGAGTCACTTAAGGTAATACAAGCTAAGAGTTTTTGAATCCATCAAGTTTTAGTGTTCGATTTTGCAAGGGTCATATTTGAACAAGTATAACTCGATGTTAATATGGTATTTTGGCTAATTTAGACCCACCAAATTGTACAGAATTGAATTATCTTTCCAACGATACCAATTTTGCCTCAATCCAATACCCGAACGAAAAGTTATACCCTTTTTCGTGAAAGACGGTAAGGATAGGCGATTGGTTAGGCACCGCCCAATCTAGCTTAGGCAATCACTTGGGCACCGCCTAAGTCCGTTCCAGGTGCCAAAAACACTGCGTTTTGAGTTATTTTAAGGGTAATTAAGTCTTTTAACACTCCTTACACGTCCCTAAACTTAACCCTACGAAATATATTGCTTCTAAACACATTACAACCCTATTAACATCTCAAAGCTCATTATCCAAGAGAAGTAAAAGAGAAAAACAACTAGGGTTGCATAATTAAGCTTGAAGATCCAATTTCAAGGAAATTCCTCTGTCAATCATCAAGAACCTCCCTTCCAAGGTATGGTAGTGTTCATCCATGGATTCCTTTTGTCCGTGGAGTTCAAGAATCAATCTTTAAAATACAAAAGCTTGGTTGATTGTGGTGATATGATCATACCCATGTTGATGCTTGTTTTTTTTGCTATATAATAGTATCGTGATTGTATATCTCATGAAAGTTATGTTGTTAGTTGAAAAACATAATCTTTAGATGGATTGATATAATGCAAGTATAAAATCCACCTATGCCTTAAAGAATGCATGCAAGGTGTTTGATAAAATGCCTAGGATGCTAGAAATTCCTATTTACATGATTCCATGATATTCACATGACAAGTCCATGTTAGCTATACACTTCAATATAAATTTTCATGCTAATTATGTATTCTTATGGTAGTGGAATGAAGCATGTATGATGATGAAGATATGAATTATGTATGCGAGTTATATCCATACTTTTCCTACCATGTTTGAGATGTTGAATAAATACATGAAGTTTAATATCCCCAAATCATTACAATATGAACTAAACGTTACATGTTGTCGTTCCCTTACGCTTGAATGGTTTCCATGCGATTGCTATGAATAGTATATGTTGTCGGAATGCCCATGATATTAGAATATGAGATTTATGACTTGATTATAAGTATTCCTATTCATGATAGATATTATGATGACCATGTACTTCATGAAATCCCCCACTCATGTATTATGGATTTTTATTGATGGTCGTGTACTCAAGAAATTCAAGTTGTGTCAGTTTCCTTCCATCGAGTCCTGGGGGTACTTGTACCCCAAAAATATAGTTGTATGCCTAGAGCCATGTCATGTTTTCACGATTCTCTTAGTCAAGCCATGATCTATAGAATTCAGTCAGTCATGTGACTCAGGAAAACTCAGAAATCTCAGTAGTCCAGTAATCTTAGTAATCTTAGTGCTCAGTAACCTCAGCAAACTCAGTATTCACAGTCAATCTCAGTAACTTCAGTACTCTCAACCATTCCTCAGAACTCAGTACATTCTGTCAGTCATTGGAATCCAGTAACCTTAGTTTAGCTCTGCTAAACAATACCACTAGTATCAGTCTAGTTAATCAGTATTAGTTCAGCTAATCAGTTCAGTTCAGTTATTCAGTTCAGCTTAGTTAGTCAGTTCAGTATTCTTCATATGGGATTAGAAGTTAGCACCGAGTGAACCTAAGGATGGGAACTTACCTGCCAGTTCAGGGTGTGATTCTTAGTAGTCATCTTTGTGTTCCAGAACTACGCAGCCAGTGTAGGTTGAGATATCTTAACCCATCAGATTAGGGTTGATGAGGTGTCTTAACCCATCAGTTTAGGGTTTCCACCATTCTCATTGAGTACCTGCCAGTATAGGGTTCTGACAGTTGTCCTTACCAGTGGCGCGATATTGACACCCCTCCAGTCGGGGTAAAGATTGGACCCAGGTTAGCTATTATAGCGTATTTTGGGCATGTCGATTAGATAACTCCTTCCCAAAGTTTCAGTTATAGATTTCAAGACTGTCAGCTATAGCTACCCAGTCTCAGTAAAGAACTCAATAACTCTTCAGATTTTAGTATAGCAGGGCTGTCAGATACAATCAACTCAGAAATAAAATGGAACTTAGATAGTTTCCTTCAGATTTATAGACTGTGAGATATAGTCACTTATGCTATCAATCACAATATTTATCAGAACTCATGCTATCAGTACTCAGCTTCAGGAATGTCAGATACAGTCAATCAGACTAGTTCTTCATAATTCAAACTGTCAGAAACAATCATTCATTTATCAGTAATGCAATATCAGTCTCTTAGTATATCAGTAATACAGTATCAAATCTATCACTTATTAGTGATTTACATATCAATATAAGTAAACTCAGTCTTTCAGAATCTCATTATCAGTACACTCATGTTATCAGTATTTAGACTCAGTAGTCCGTATCTCCACGAGTTTAGTTACAATTACGTATACATGTATGTACTCTCATATTTATATCAGTCAGTATTGTCCGTGCATATAACCCTTTGCATTTA
>NW_025891082.1:0-1230 GCF_002878395.1 Capsicum annuum
AACATCAATTATCCTCTGAACAACTGTCTGCGAAAATCTCTAACAAATGACTGAAACAATGTCTATCTGAAAACTAGGATAAGGCCCCCAGTAGACCCAAAAACTGAATATAAGGTAAAAGGACTGCAGGACATAAGACCTTCCGAAACATAGAAGGCTCACCACTTGTCTCTACAGCTCTGTCTGAAAGTTCTACTGATTCTCTTGACCCTTAGACTGGGCCTCTGAACCTGAAAGGTTGGAGAGGGGAGGGGGTCAGCACAAAAGTACTGGCACGCAGAGATATCAAGGCAAAATATAATATTTTTACAAAGTATAGTTGAGAGCCATTATACAGCAATTTCGTATCAAATCATTTGAAAGCACATGGGTGTAATGCAATTGTTTTTCTCAACAATAATGAAATGCAACTGAGCTAGGTGGAATACCCTACATAATTTACACCAACTGTCAAACCCTCGTTGCCGCTGAGATTAGAGTATAAGTGAGGGAGAGACACTCAAGACCACACAGCATGGTGTCTCGACCCAATGATAGTGCCCAAGATCACTTGGCTCGGGCTCCTACCTATAGTCCCAATTTGGGAATGACATAAAGTCAAGTACACAGATCGCTTAGCCTAGTACCAATATTCCATGTCGGCAAACACGTTATTCCAGCGATGAGCCCTTGTGTCCCAAACGCCTTCTTCGGGCATCCATATTTCTCATGTAAAATCAATACATTCAAATTTCATCTTATTCAATCACATGTCGTATTCTGTAGGGTATCGTCATACCCAACTTGCAAGTCATCAATATCACATCCACATATGCATAATCATGTAAAAACCAAGGTGCTTCATCATCTACAAGTGGTGAACAATATTTATTTCAAATTCATGCTCTCTTTTGTTGATCACAGTATAATATGGAGTATCGAAACATTATCATGGGACTTTGAAAACAATTTATCATTCATATTTATCAAACTTCCATGGAAAATCTCAAATCACATATGCATATGGTTTCAACCATTGAAGTATATAGGCAAACAATTCCCATGACATAAAGAAAACGACTTAGAAATCGTATTGAAAGCAAGATATTAGCATTTGATTGAAAATCCCCATTTAAAAGCATGCATGTTCATAAAAACTATACCCATGAGATTTTTGGATAACCCCACGTACCTCTATTTCCAAGGATAATAGGTGTTTCTTGAAGCTTGCGGATTGATGAATCCAAATAT
>NW_025891083.1:0-1462 GCF_002878395.1 Capsicum annuum
TGGAATAAAATCACCAAAGCAAGCCCCAAAGAAATCCCTAAGTTGAAACCCTAGATCCCCTACCCCAAAAGCAATTAAGAGAATTATGATGTGTTTTGAAATAGTTTTCTAAGTGTTAATAAAGAGAATAATAGGGTAAATAACCTTCTAAGTGTATCAAAATTTATGGGTCATAATTAGGGTAAGTAGGGAAATGTCCAGAATACGCACGTTTAAGTCCTTTAAAAACCCATCACAGGGATACAACTGATCCTCTTACAAGTCATACCCTTCTTTACGATTGGTTTCTACCAATCGTACGCAAGCCTTAATCTTTAGATCAGATACTATCCAAAATATGACTCATCCAACCAAATCATAACCTCAACATATGATTTGTACCCATGATTTGTATCCCTGGTAAAATGAATTACTAGGAGGATCAAACACTACCCACTATACAAGTTACCGACTCGACTCGCATCACTCCATAAGACTCGCACCCCTAAGTCGTGACTACTCCAGCAATCAAAACGATCCCACCAACTAAAACTGATCAACTTATGATAAGACCATACCACTCATACCCAGCATACGGCTCTTACCCTAGAGTCTTATTAGGTCCAAAGAATGGATATCAAGGAAAATTACTATGGCCAAAAACTAGGAAGTAACAATTATAATATGTTTTGTTGTGATGTCATGTTTAGGTCTTTAAACCATAATCATTTATTACTGTATTTAACATTTGATATCGCATACTCTTGTTCATTCACTACTGGTGAGTTATGAACACCCTATATTTATGTGTCTTACATGAATTCAGCTTTTCAAGTACCTTGATAGTTAATCCATGACTCTTATCAGTATACTTACATGTTTATGATCATGATGAGAACTATTAGTTTTGTAATAATGTTCAATCGAGTTCATAAACTTAAGTATTTATATTATTTCAGTTAGAAGTAGGATTTAGCACTGAGTGAACTTAGGGATGAGGGCATACCTGATAGTAGAGGGTGTGACCCATAGTAGAAATCCTCGAGTTACATAACTACATTGTCTGCATGAGTTAGAGATTTCTACCTGCCAGTTGAGGGTGACACATATCTCATTAAAGCCTCTGTCAGTTGAGGGTGACTTACTAGTCCTTTGGGACACCAATTTAGTTGATCCACATAGCCAGTGTTAGTTCCCTTGGAATAGTACTAACAACCTTCCAACTTGGGGCATATCGGTTTAATGATACCTCTCATAGTTTTAGTATAGTATTCAGCATAGTTTAAGTTTAGGGTTGCCTGACCAAAGCATACAGATTATTATTTATTTAATTATCAAATTTCAGTCTTTTAGTTTACATATTATTTTAGATATAAGTTTATGCTTGATCATGCATTCTCAAATATTATAGTTTTTATACATTTATCAGTTATCTTATGATATTTAGTTAGCCCTTATTTTATATGCACAGTACCCCATGTAT
>NW_025891083.1:1562-7716 GCF_002878395.1 Capsicum annuum
GTTAGCCCTTATTTTATATGCACAGTACCCCATGTATATAATCCTAAACTCATCTCATATACCAATACATTCAACGTACTATTCGCATACACTTCTTTATGCTATGATATCTTATTTCATAGGTTCGGACGCACAGTTTCCCGACCACAGCTAGACATCTACGTGTAATAGAGCAGCCATAGTGGTGAGTCCTTATCCATCGAGGATGTGTTATGATTATTTAGCTATTTTAGTATTCTATTTTATTCAATCAGTTAGAGTTAGTAGGGGGATATATCCCATCAAATCCTCAGTAATTTTAGAGGCTTTCAGATATTTAGACAGTCAGTCAATTACTTTTAGTTTTTATCAGATGTTTGAGACTATGATTGAATTGGTTTTTTAATATTCAAATTTATATTTTCCTTCTAAATTTATGTTCTTTACATGTGTTATGTTCATATTTTATTTAGTGCTCACAGCAGGTACTAGCTTATAGGTTAGGTTTTGGTCACTTGAGACCATAAACACAATTGTCACGACTAGGGGTAGCCTTGGGTCTTAACAAGTTTCTAAGTGTAAATGAATAGCATAATAGGGTAAATAACCTTCCAAGTATGTTATGTCATGGGACCTTATTCGGATAGGTGTGGAAATATTCAGAATACCCCCACTTAAGTTGCACCAAAATCCCATCACAGAGGTATAATGATCCTCATGAGTCATACCCTTCTAATAAGTATGGTACCATCTACTCGTATCATGGCATCAATCTTTGGATCCAACACTAACTAGAATATAACTCATCTAGCCAAGTCGTATCCAAAGCATTTTATTTGTATCCTTTATCTGTATCCTTGGCAGATTTAACCCAAGAAAGATTTAGACACTGCCCACCATACGAGTCCTGGGTATGACTCGTATCCTGGCTTACGACTCATAGTGAGCCACTCATACTTAGATCTAACCCAAGAAACAAAGTCTAAGTTTAAGTTAAGGAAACAAATGATCTGTAACAACCAATACAACTCATACCCCTTGGGCGTATCCACCCCAGTAAGCAAAATCATTTCTACCAACCAAAACTGCTCAGCATACAACTGGACCATACCATCTATACCTCAATATATGGCTCATACACATGAGTCATGTTGGGTCCAAAGATTAGAATTCAAAGAAATTTTCTAAGGTCCAGAAACTAGGGTGTTAAGTATGACTTATAGTATGCTATATGTTGATTGAACCTTTTGAGCCTAGGGTGAATAGGTTTCATAAAAGGTTTAGTAAAGTATTATTTATATGTACTACCCAGTTCCTCGTGTTGTTATTTCTATGGTTATTATTGTTGTTATGATCATTGTTAGGACTAGTTTATGGCAGTTTTGTTAATGACCTAGTATTGAGATTTGAGGTTTGATTCTGGCTTTTTTATATTATAATTAGACTATTATGTTTGAGTTAACTGATGATTAATTGGATGTATTATAAACTCTGAGTATACTAGCAATAGTTCCTACTATAATTATGAGGCATTAAGATGCTAGTCAGGTAGCTTAAGTTGTATCTTGAATTGACCTTATTTATACATATATGTATATCTATTTATATGTAGCTATGGTTTTATTGTATATCCCTCCCTTCCTTTAATTACTCAAATTATATTTATTTCTTGGCCTTTTGTACTGTTATATATCATTCTTTCATCTTTTATTTATATGTTTGCATATGATATATGGTATAGTATTGAGATTCATGAGTATGGTTGGAATTGGATAGTTCATCATTAATACTTTCTTAGCCGTATTATGTTATTCTCTTAGATATGAGTAGGATAGCTTTCCCTTACTATCTCACAAGCTTTATTATGTTAGTGCTGGATATTTGGATTTAGACTCTATTTTGTTTCTATGTTATATATATTTGCATTAACTTTGGTTCTCAGTTGGAAATTTCTTACTAAGTACTACATGTTTTGTACTCATACTACACTTATGCAACTGGCAAATTATAACATGGTTTATCATTAGTATTGTGTGCATCATACAGAGTAATGTTTTGGAGACATAGAGTGAGCTCCCGATAGTTGGAGTATTACTTTCCTCCCGTTTATGTACTAGACTAGTTTTTATGTTATATTCATACATGGTTGTAAATGTAAATTTATTTAGTACCTCATTTGTATCCTTCTTATTTTAGAAGCTCATGTACTGATTCCACCAGGTTTTGGGATTTTCTTATGTATGTTTGTCTTTTATTACATCTATTTCACATTTTTCCCTTAATTTTATTGGTAGTCTGCTACTAGCAGTTTTAGACTATGGGGTTTGGCTTTCCTACTAGTAGGGTATGATAAGCATCATAATGACCTGAGAAATTTGGTTATGACATAGTTCATACAGGTCATAGAGCATTGAGGTACCTTATGTAGGAAAAGGATGCCACAAAGATTGATACATTGGGTCCTCTTGTTATAAGAATTTGACTTTAAGGTAAGAGATTGAAAAGGCTCAGAGAACTAGGTTTCAAATCACTTGTCTTGACTTAAGGAGGAGGTAATGCAGAAATTAGGAGATTATCTTGACATATATGATACTTTTCTAGATGAGTGGATCTTGGCAGCATCTCAAGACAATCCTTTGGCTTATTGATTTTGCCAATTTTTTAGCAAGTAATCTTTTTCTGAAAGATTTCTCATTCCAACAGAGAATGATTTTTGAAAGGTTATACACTAGGTTACTTATTATATTTTGGTTGGTTGTGGTTTACGGATTATATCTAAGCATTCATTCTGTATGCACAATGCCTATCACCAGTATGCGCCTATATCTATCAGCCTTATGCGGGTTCCATAGATATAGATGATGAGTATGGATTGTTATGTGTTGTATGTTGATTGGACCTTCTACGTCTAGGGTTGTAGGAGTTCGTGCAATGCTCAATTAATTATTATTTGTTTAGACTAGAAGGTTACCAGCATTGTCATCGCTATTGTTATTATTGTTTTTATGATCACTGTTGGGCTAGTTTATGGAATCTTTGTTAATGACCTGGTATTGAGATTTGAGGTATGATTCTGGCTCTTTCATCTTACATTTAAATTGTTATTTATGATTAACTCATTCTTAGCCATATGAATTGGAAATCGTGAATATACTAGCACTAGTTGTTGCTATTATTATGAGGCCTTAAGATGCTAGTTTGATGACTACATTTATACATATATGTATATATATTTATATGTAGCTATGGTATTACCATATATCCCTTTCTTCCTTTATTTAATCAAATTGTATATTTATTTCTTGGCATTATATATCGTTATATATCCTTCTTTCATCCTTTATTTCTATATTGGCCAGTGATATATGGTATAGTGTTGAGATTCCTGAGTATGGATAGGATAGGATATTTCATCCTTAATACTTTCTTTTCCATATTATGTTAGTTTCTTGGATATGAGTATGATTTCTTGCCCTCACTATCTCACTAACTTTATTATGTAGTTGTTATACATTGAGGTTTTGACTCCATTTCTGTTTACATGTTGTATATATCTGCATTATATTTGGAGCTTAGTTGATTTTTTCCTACTGAGTACCATGTGTTTGGTACTCATACTATACTTCTGCAGCCTGCACATCATAGTACGGGTTATCGTCGGTGTTGTTTCCATTGTACAGAGTAGCCATGCTTCATAGACATAAAGTGAGCTCTTGATTTTAGGAGTATTACTTTTCTCCCTCTTATCTACTAGACTAGTCTCTATGTTATATTCAGAGATGGTTGTATACTATGTATATCCATTTAGTACCTCATTTTTATCCTTCTTATGTTAGAAGATCTTGTATTGATTTCACCAGGTGTCGATATTATCTTATCTATATTTATCTTTTATTACATCGATTTATCATTCTTCCCTTCATTCTCTTAATAGTACATTACTAGTAGTTCTAGACTATGTTGTTTGGCTTGCCTACTAGTGGGTTATGGTAGGTGCCATCATGACCTAAGAAATTAGGTCATGATATAGTTTACCTAAACCATGCAACATTGAGGTACCTTATGTTAAAAAAAGGATGCCAAACCAAGATTGAGACATTGGGTCCTCTTGTTGCAAGAATTTAAAATTGAGTAAAAGATTGGATAGGCATAAAGAACTAGGTTGTTGATCACTTATCATGCCTTAAGGAGGAAGCAATGCAGAAATTAGGGGATGAGCTTGACATAGATGATACTTTTCTAGATAAGCGGGTCTTGGTAGAATCTCAAGACTTAATCCTTTAGTTTGATGATTTTGCCAACTTTTTGGCAAGTGATCTTGTTTTAAAACATTTGTCATACCTAGAAGAGAAATTGATTCATATGAGATAAGAAAAATTATGTGGGATGAGCCTTATCTCTTTCAACATTGTGTCGATTGTGTTATTCAGAGATGTATTCCTAAGGTGGAGATGATGAGCTTCCTTGAGGCTTGTTATTCATCGCCAATTCAGGGTCATCATGGTGGTACCCGCATAGCCCATAAGATTTTACAGTGTGGGTATTACTGGCAAACTATCTTCATGGATGATTATGACTATGCGCAAGACTTTGACCAGTGTCAGGGTCAAGGCAGTATTTCATAGAGACATGAACTTCGCATGACACAGATCCTTAGTTGGAGTTATTTGATATATGGAGGATTAACTTCATGGGTCAATTTGTGAGGTCTTATGGAATGAAGTACATTCTTGTGGCAGTCTACTATATTTCAAAGAGTGTGGAGGCATTTTCACTTCCCAACAATGAGGGTCAAAGTGTCATTTCTTTCTTAAAAAAAAACATATTTTCTCAATTTGGCAATCCCCGTGCTATTATCAGTGATAGTGGGTCTTACTTGTACAATCTTCTTTTCAAGTCCCAAGTTGATAAATATTGTGTGAAGCATAAGGTGGAAACACATTGTTGTCCTCAGATGCATGGGTAGGTTGTGGTCTCCAATAGAGAAATCAAGTCTATATTGGCAAAGATTGTGAATGCTTACAGGACTGACTGGTCAAGGAAGTTGGATGATGCTTTGTGGTCTTATGGGATAGCTTTTAGTATCCCAATAGGTGTCTCTCTATATCATTTTGTGTATAGAAAGGCATGCCACTTGTCGATTGAACTTGAGCATAAGACACTATAAATATTGAAAAAGCTTAATTTGGAGTGGTATGATACAGCTAAGTTGAGGTTGAGTAAGGTTAATAAGTGGTATAAGAGTTCTACTTTAAACAAAGAAAAGATAAAGTTGTATCATGACAAGAAAATTGAGAAAAAAGTATTTGAGCCCAGTGATTTGGTCTTGTTTTATAACTCAAGGCTTCGTTTATTCCCTAGAAAGTTGAAGTCTAGGTGGTATGGACCATTCACCATGGTCTGGGTATTCTCATATGGTGCTATTGAGCTGGAACAGGATGGTGAAGTTCCTTTTAAAGTGAATGGACGATAGATGAAACACTATATGGGAAAGCCTAATGAGGTAAAAGCATGTATTGATATAAGCCTTGGTGAAGTCTGAGTAACCAAGGAAACTGAGTCATGCCACGATGTTAAATCAGGCGTTGCATGGGAGAAAACCCATGGTCTGGTTGGTAGAGTCCATTACCCAACCGAGTTGCATCATGTCGCAATGTTAAATCAAGCATTGCATAGAAGGAAACCTGTGTGTTGTACTTATTACATTATAGGTAACTTATTTGTTTAGTGTGCAGGGTTAGAGATTGCAGAAAAAACCAAAAAATTTCCAGGTGTTGTAGGGACCTCACAAGTTGTCGTGTCATACAACAATTTATTACTAGAGTTATAGGAAGTTAGAGGCTCATATCACCTTCAGGTAAGTGCTCTCTAAAGTAATAACGACTCTCAAAACTAGTTGTTGTTATTGACAATGACTCGTCACCTTGAGTCATTATGACTGGAGACCTAGGTAAGGTACCAATCACAACGGAGGGAGAGTAAGACTCGTCGTCAATAACAATGAGTTGTTGCATTGACTAATTGTCGGGCCTGACATTATGGGCCCAATGGGTCGACCTGATCCAAATCGGCTAATATAACTGGAAACAAAAGAAAATAAATTAATTTCCTTCAATTTCAAAAGTCGTGACTCTCTCCTTCCCAAATTCATCCATTAACTCTTACAATATACTCT
>NW_025891083.1:10716-17770 GCF_002878395.1 Capsicum annuum
ACCATACTTATTAGAAGGGTATGACTCATGAGGATCATTATACCTCTGTGATGGGATTTTGGTGCAACTTAAGTGGGGGTATTCTGAATATTTCCACACCTATCCGAATAAGGTCCCATGACATAACATACTTGGAAGGTTATTTACCCTATTATGCTATTCATTTACACTTAGAAACTTGTTAAGACCCAAGGCTACCCCTAGTCGTGACAATTGTGTTTATGGTCTCAAGTGACCAAAACCTAACCTATAAGCTAGTACCTGCTGTGAGCACTAAATAAAATATGAACATAACACATGTAAAGAACATAAATTTAGAAGGAAAATATAAATTTGAATATTAAAAAACCAATTCAATCATAGTCTCAAACATCTGATAAAAACTAAAAGTAATTGACTGACTGTCTAAATATCTGAAAGCCTCTAAAATTACTGAGGATTTGATGGGATATATCCCCCTACTAACTCTAACTGATTGAATAAAATAGAATACTAAAATAGCTAAATAATCATAACACATCCTCGATGGATAAGGACTCACCACTATGGCTGCTCTATTACACGTAGATGTCTAGCTGTGGTCGGGAAACTGTGCGTCCGAACCTATGAAATAAGATATCATAGCATAAAGAAGTGTATGCGAATAGTACGTTGAATGTATTGGTATATGAGATGAGTTTAGGATTATATACATGGGGTACTGTGCATATAAAATAAGGGCTAACTAAATATCATAAGATAACTGATAAATGTATAAAAACTATAATATTTGAGAATGCATGATCAAGCATAAACTTATATCTAAAATAATATGTAAACTAAAAGACTGAAATTTGATAATTAAATAAATAATAATCTGTATGCTTTGGTCAGGCAACCCTAAACTTAAACTATGCTGAATACTATACTAAAACTATGAGAGGTATCATTAAACCGATATGCCCCAAGTTGGAAGGTTGTTAGTACTATTCCAAGGGAACTAACACTGGCTATGTGGATCAACTAAATTGGTGTCCCAAAGGACTAGTAAGTCACCCTCAACTGACAGAGGCTTTAATGAGATATGTGTCACCCTCAACTGGCAGGTAGAAATCTCTAACTCATGCAGACAATGTAGTTATGTAACTCGAGGATTTCTACTATGGGTCACACCCTCTACTATCAGGTATGCCCTCATCCCTAAGTTCACTCAGTGCTAAATCCTACTTCTAACTGAAATAATATAAATACTTAAGTTTATGAACTCGATTGAACATTATTACAAAACTAATAGTTCTCATCATGATCATAAACATGTAAGTATACTGATAAGAGTCATGGATTAACTATCAAGGTACTTGAAAAGCTGAATTCATGTAAGACACATAAATATAGGGTGTTCATAACTCACCAGTAGTGAATGAACAAGAGTATGCGATATCAAATGTTAAATACAGTAATAAATGATTATGGTTTAAAGACCTAAACATGACATCACAACAAAACATATTATAATTGTTACTTCCTAGTTTTTGGCCATAGTAATTTTCCTTGATATCCATTCTTTGGACCTAATAAGACTCTAGGGTAAGAGCCGTATGCTGGGTATGAGTGGTATGGTCTTATCATAAGTTGATCAGTTTTAGTTGGTGGGATCGTTTTGATTGCTGGAGTAGTCACGACTTAGGGGTGCGAGTCTTATGGAGTGATGCGAGTCGAGTCGGTAACTTGTATAGTGGGTAGTGTTTGATCCTCCTAGTAATTCATTTTACCAGGGATACAAATCATGGGTACAAATCATATGTTGAGGTTATGATTTGGTTGGATGAGTCATATTTTGGATAGTATCTGATCTAAAGATTAAGGCTTGCGTACGATTGGTAGAAACCAATCGTAAAGAAGGGTATGACTTGTAAGAGGATCAGTTGTATCCCTGTGATGGGTTTTTAAAGGACTTAAACGTGCGTATTCTGGACATTTCCCTACTTACCCTAATTATGACCCATAAATTTTGATACACTTAGAAGGTTATTTACCCTATTATTCTCTTTATTAACACTTAGAAAACTATTTCAAAACACATCATAATTCTCTTAATTGCTTTTGGGGTAGGGGATCTAGGGTTTCAACTTAGGGATTTCTTTGGGGCTTGCTTTGGTGATTTTATTCCATAATCTTTCTTGGTTTAAGGCATGTGTCACTTTCCTACTTCTTACTTCTAAAAAGGCATGGATTTTATGCATGTTTTTATGGTTTCAATGTTGCATGGTTTATGGTTTTCAACTATTAATTAGGTTTTTTTTTTTTTATAATAGCTTGGTTGTGGCTTCCTATGGTTTAATTATGCTTTTATATGAATCAATGATGGTTTTGTGAAATTGGATTGCATGGTAATGGTTTAATGGTCTTTGTAATTAGTTTTGGTTATATTATGCCCCAAAGGTGTTTGATAAAATGCTTATAAAGATATGTTCATTGCATTGACTTCTTTAAATGGAACTGTTACTTGTTTTCATCTTATATGTGAAACTATAAATAGTTTAAATGATTTTCAAAGGTTAAAGGATAATTAGTTATACTTTTGGAGAACATGGTAGTTTCCCAAGAGGTTAATATGGTAAATAAAAAATTTACTTGAGATTCCCCTTAACCTATATGGTTTGGCTATGGATAAATCTTGCAAGTGTGGTTGGTATGACGATACCACTAATAATCTACCTTATTTAATAAATGGTAATTGTATTGTTTATAGATGGTTTTAATTTGGGCATTAATGGTGAGATGTGTAACTAAGCCTAAGGTGGTGGTTCCAGGGGAACCAAAACTAGAAACTTATATTTGCCAATATGAGTGGTCTTCGATTACCACGTGCGAGTCTCATATTTTATATTGAAAGGATGTACAAGTCATCCCATGGGGTATTTCCTAGTCGTATGGCTACAAACACTGGGACTCTTTTATCAGGGGGAGATAAACCCATACGGCCTATGGGTGTGGTTAAACGACAAGGTTACATAACCCAGGTAAACGGTTTCAAATGCATGCTAAACACGGATGCCCTTTCCCGACACTTATATATATGTATGGTTGTATGTATGATGTATGGTTTTACTTGGTTGTTTAATGGCATTACTTTATCTGTATCCTGAGATACATTCTAATGATCATTCACTGACCTGTCTATTGGCGGATATATACCCACGCTATTAAGGAACTATTCGTTCGACTCCTCCTTCATAATGATTGACTCAGGGACAACTTTTGGATTGAAGTGGTGAGCTTCCATCATTTTGAAAGGCTCTATTTTATGATATGGACATTCTTAGACATTTTTATTTTGATTTGGATATTGGTTTTGTCCATGATTGGGGGCATATCCCAACAGGATATTTGTATTCTCTTAGATAGAGGCTTTTTGGTACTTCTAGGGGTTGGTATGGGTGGGATCGGTATTGGTGTTGTCCTTAGTAGTAGAATAAAATGGGAGGTTGGCATTATACATGATTTTTCACTATTCCATCGTATTACATTTTAGGTTTGATTATCACATTATGTTTTGATATTCTCTTTGGTTTTTTATGGTATGGATGGTTGGTTTTGTGCGGGTAGACTCGGTTGGGTCGGTCACTATTGTGACCCTATCCCAGAGTCTTTATGAGAGCATTTATGCATTATATGCTTAATATTTAGCTTATCTAAGGCTGTGAAAGGTGGTTGGGTTAGGTTAAGGGGCGGTCCTCGGTCCTGGTTGGACTTGGGATTCTTATTACGTCTACGCCCTGGTTTGGATCGTGACATAAACATAAGTATATCTTAAACTTGAGGAAACAATAGGATCTTATGGCTAAACTCGTAACTTTAGAATTCATCCCGAAACCAATTGAACATGACATGGAAATTTTAATACTCAAACTTGATACGGTTTATTCTACTTGAAAATATTAGTAACCATAACTTTTAATTGAATTAACAAGAGATTTAGGGAATTAGTTTAACCTGAACATTTAAACCTCATAATTTAAAACACCAAAGAGGGTTCTTAGACTCTATGGGTGAAAGGAACCCATGGATGAACATCACACAAACCTCACTAGATGAATTTGTGAAGATTCTTGAGAATTTCTTGACTCCTTGAGAATAGGTTAGGGTTTGTTCTTGACGTGGAATATGGTTTTCTTGAGTGGTTTTATGAATAAGGGAGAAAATAATACTCCTTAGGGACCTAAATTTCGTGTCATGAACGAGTTTGGGTGAGGGGAAATGACCCAAATTCCCTTAATTGATGAAGAACAAAAGATGGACAAAAAGGGTAGGGGTGACACGGGCTCTGGAGCACCGGACTGGAGCAGGCAGTGTAGGATTTGGAGTGGTGTAGTGGAGGCCGCGGCACGGGCTCTTGAGCGGTGCACTGGAGGGTGCAGCACAGGCTTATCTTAATGATGCTACTATTATGGATTGCCAAAGATGCCCTTACACCCATCAAGAAATTTTAAAACTCACCCGAGATGTACTTTTAACTACCCCAATCATTAATCAACTTAAAAATTAACGTCCCAAGGTCTAGAAGGTCAAAAATTAAATCATCAAAGTATAGGGGTCTTAGAAATGACTAAGTCCCAACACTTAGTGAAATTTTCAGGTCTTGAACGTCTTAAACATGGAACTGAGAGTTAAAATGAGCTAAGACTTTTACGGGGTATTACAAACTCTTCTAAACACTCTATAATTCTCCCAAAGGCTTTTGGTCAAGGGAAGTTAGGGTTTCAACTAGAGCTACTGCACTATCTTGCTACATGCTTAAAATTTAGTCAACTCAGGGCAGGTAACTGGAGGTTGGGTTGGGTAACAGGGGTGGTCTTTGGTCGTACTCAGACTTGGGATGCCCATTACGACAAGGGCCTCAGTCGGGTTGTGTCAAATCATTACCCATACATATCTAACCCCCTAAAAGGTTAATAGATATAGGCTCATTCTGGTTATAGGCAATATGCATGCAAGAATGAATGCTCAGATATGCTAATACCACAACCCATCAAAATACCATAAGTAACCCAGTGTATAACCTCACATCATCAATGTCATGATCAATATCTTGACTTGAATTAGTAAATATATAATCAATACCTTGACTTTAACTGGTAGATATATAATCAATAACCAGACTTGAATAGGTAAATATATAATCAGTAGCTAGATTAAATCCGATAAATACATAATCACTACCCATACTTTAACCGATAAATATATAAGAAATATCTATACATGAACTGATAATTATATAATCAATATCATCAACAACATCAACATCATCATTATCATCAACATCATCAACCCTCATGTTTTACTCAGAATTGATATCATCAATGCCATCCTCCTCTTCCATCCTATACCAATGAGACGTGTAAATAGATATATAATCGGTGCACAGACTTAAGTCGTGGCTATAAAGAGTGTAAATCCATAAGTCAATCACCTGAGGTAAACTTTGGGACTAAAACATTATAAAAGTGTAAAAAGGTCAAAATTTGTCACAACTAGAGTAAAGTGTAGTATCAAAATCTTAGACCAGAATCTGTCTCAGTTAAATCTTTAAAACATCATTTCCAAATCTCTTTACACATAGGTTATTCACTTAGACGGTCTAATTATTATTACAAAGAATTCCATTTTTAAGGTAAAAAGTGGGATTTTCATCCCTATTTAGGAAAAGAGTAATAAAATCATATTTTATTTGGAATCGTATCATTTACCGTATTTAGTCATATGAATGTACCAAATCTATGCATTGCATCACCAGTATTCACACAATGAAATCATAAACATCAATTTGTCAATAAACTATGGACACATCCTTTTCAAGGATACGCATATTCATAATCCAAAAAATATCATAACACGTACTTTAGCCTAATAATAGGTACATATCAGATATAACCATAACCTCAAGATCTAGGAATTACCATCACAATCAACCAAGTACATAATAAACTTATTCTAAGTTTTATTAATCTTGACAATGACTAAATGCTAGCAATCAAGGGTTCATCTAGTCCAAAATTGACATTCTAGAGCTGATGCCACTGTCAAAATTTTCATTTGAGGTCATCTACTAGGTTTTTAGGTCTAAGAACAAATCCTAAATAGTGAAATCTCAAAAACTTGGAAAATAGCCAAAAATCTAAATGAGTTGTCTGATCACCAAATCGAACTACATGTTATAAGTGACCTATAGCAGTTGTAGGAAGGCTCAAATTACCGAAAATACACATAAATTAAGGAAATGACTTGGAAGGTTATTACAAACTATGACTTTGGTCCCTATTAAATAGGACCAAAACTTTTTAAAGGCAAAAACCACTGTAAGCAACTCCTACTCAATGACTGTGTAATTCTTCTGTGTGTAGTTTAACGCCTTGCTAGCATAATTGATCGGGTAATGGATTTTCTTATGCCTTTGGAAAAGGATTGCACCAAAGGCAACTCCGCCTGCATCATACATAACCTCAAATGGTAAGACCAATAAGTGGATAAAATAATAGAAACCAAAATCAGCCGTTCTTTAAGGAACTAAAAGGCTTTGAGACATGTATCATCAAAAACAAATTTCATCTCCTCCTCTAAAAGCTTGCATAGAGGATTAGAAATTTTAGAGAAGTCCTTAATGAACCTCCTATAAAAGATAGCATGGCCCAAAAAGCTGTGGATACCTATGACTAATTCTGGAGGAGAGAATATTTCAATCAACTTAATCTTTGGTCTATCCATCTCAATATCCCATTTTTAGATTTGGTGACCAAGTACAAGACCTTCCTGCACCATAAAATGGCATTTCTTCCAATTAAACACCAGGTTGTACTCCTCACATCTCTAGAGTGAGTTGACCAAATATGCCAAACAATTATTCAAAGAGTCCCCAATGAGTGAAAAGTCATCCATGAAGACCTCTATCATGACCTTTACCATGTCATAAAATATAGTCATCATAGATCTCTAAAAGGTAGTGGGAGCACTATATAATCCAAATGACATCCTCTGGAATGCAAAAGTCCCATAAGGGCATGTGAAATTAGTTTTT